>NC_056573.1:22877717-23055217 GCF_018340385.1 Cyprinus carpio | reverse complement strand
CATTGAATTACTTTTTATTATTATTTTATACTTTAATTTTGTACTGTCATATTGTACGTTGTTATATTAGTTTTTCTATTGTTTTTTATTCTATTTTTCTCCCCTATTTGTATTCATTTTTAGTTTTAGTTTTGGTTATTTTAGTTAAACTAAATGAAAATCAGAAATATTGCTTTTGTAATTGACAGACATAAAATAATAATTATTAATGAGCTAAAAAAAGGTTGATATTTTTATTTCAGTACATTATTATTTATTTTCAATAAGGATTTTTAAAAGGTTTTAGTTACTGTAACAATAGGGGATTTTTGCATCAGAAGTACGTTTCCAAAGTTCCTATAACTTATTGGCTCTGTTAATATTGGTGTGTTCACACTACAGGAACTGGGAATGATTTTAGTTATAGGATCGCTTTTTAGGGGGACTAAATTAGCTCTTATTTCAGAGAAGGGGTCTTACCCAATAGGAACTACCAGTGACGTTAGTGTACTTTTGTTAAACTGTACCTTGATTGACCAAACGCATGCCATACAAAACACAAGCACCCCCAATTTTCATAAAGCTGTGTAAACATACAATATACATACACTTACTCCATGATCATGGAAAACAGCAATAGATGGATAAAGTCCAGGCACTTCTCCGTTCTCCATCCTCCAGTTGTTTAAGTTCTTGAATGCCGTGCTTAAATGGCGTCGCTGTCGGCTGGCTTATGTTGCTGTTAGACCGACCTGGTGGCTATTTCCTATAACTGAGTTCCTATAACTACCTCTTGTAAAAGTCCCTTATAATAGCCCTTTACTAGACAAGCCCTAATTTCATGCTGGTTTGTTCTGGTTTGGTACTGCCTCAAATCTGGTAGTGAAGCAGGTTAAGCTAGTAAATAAGCCTGGTATACACCAAGAACATTAGCGTTCAAAACTCAAGTCTTTCTGCAGAGATGATTCACAATGCAGAAGGGTGACTTGTCTATCAGCTTTGATTAAAAACCCAAAGCTAAATATAATAGTTTCATTTAATTTATTCCACGCAATGAGTGAATCCCTCCAGCTGACCATGACTTTCTTTCTCTCTCAGATGCTTATGAAATGACAGACTGCCTCGGTGACTGGTCTTTCCATGTTTGAACTTTCAGCCAAAAGAGTGTATGGCTAAAATCTATTGAAATTAACAAACCTGTTGGAGTCTGAGTTCCCATTTCCTCCTCTTCTTTCTCCATATTTCCTGTTCTCTCCCTATCCTACAACTCCTGTGAGAAAAAAAAGTGGCAAATGTTATTAAAAAAAGTCACCAAACTAATAAAATATATATATTTTTTGCTTTTTACCTGCAAAGAGGAAAGTGTAGCCTGTGATTATTTTTTTTTTTTTTCATAAAATATATTTCCCACCCACGTGTAGCTGTGAGCCTTATGAATTTTGCTGCTCTTCTTTGCCACAGCCTACAGCCACACAAAATTGTGTTCAACAATTTGTTAAATATCCATTTTCAGTGGATGTAATAAAACCCTGCTCTGAACAAAAAAAAAAAAAAAATCATCCTTGAGTTTCAGCTGTTAGGGCTCATCGAGGCTGTTTGAGCACAACAGAGGGAGAATGACAGAGATGCTAATGAAATGTCCCTTGAGGTCATTATATTAAAATCAATAATGCCTCATTTCCATGCTAAAGTTGCTACCTGTCTGGAAAAAAAAAAATCAGTTTTGTTGTCTGTGCCGATAGGGGGAAAGATAAAAGCCTCCGTTGAGAGGCTTGTGCATTCAAGAGCTCTTTCACAACACAACGGAAAACAATCCCACCACCCTTCAGACGGATACAGCGTTTGCAGTGCACTCATAACAAAAGACACACACGTCACAAATGTCAGGTGTTTTTTTTTTCTTTTTTCATAAGAGCTGTACGCCGCATGGATCGTGTCTGCATCAATGCAAAGTTCTGTTAACTTAATCGCATTCAGCGTGCCCTTTAGTGCTGCTTCACAAGATCCCCCAAACGAGTTTCTCACCGCAGAAGTAAACACAACAGAAGCCAGAGTCTCCCGCTACTGAATTGGAAACCTAGGCAAGCTTTCACTACGGATGAAAGAAGGAATTCTGTAGTCTATCCCGGCAGAACAGCCGAGGGTTTACATGCCACATGACTTCATTACTCCCGCACTGAGAGTCATTTTCTGCCAATATTTACCCAGATCTAATCCCATCTACAGCCTCCAGGACTAATTGGGGATGATTTTTAGGAGTGCACACTTTCCTTGGGTAGCCAGATATTTAATGCAGCAGTTTCAACAAAATCAACGTGATTAACATTTTGCAGTCTCTTTGATTTATTAAATTCATGTGCCTCTCACTTAATTATATGCAAACACATGCAGGCTGGAGAAAAAGAAAGAGAGAATGCATGAAGAGCGAGAGACAGGCAGTGAGAAAACCACATGCATTGAAGGTTTCACCCATCCATGACTGGCAAGTTTTCCACCAATCACACCTAACGCCAATATAACCAACCGATTTTAGGACATTCATGAAACAGTTGCATTTTCCAGTTTGAATTTCTTTTCTTTCTATACACACACATGCATATAATACTGCTGTATGTAATATATTATAAATAAAATATACATTTTGAAGAATTACCCTTTTATTCTTTTTGGTGTATTTTTCAAAACCACACTATCCATCCTTTCAACTATTCTCTTGCTCTATTGCTCTCTATCTCTCTCACTCACATGGCACCAGCACGTTTTCCTCATGCGATTTACTTTTGATTAAGGGATTAAAAATAAGTTATGCAGGAAGCCATGCGTGGGCGTGATTACGGCGGCGCAGAACCAAGCAGTTCATCACAAAGACTTCATCTCTGCTGCCTTTTGCATGAGCCCAGGAGTCATCGCAGAAATGTACCCAACATTCAGCAACCTTTGCTATTTACCGCACACCAGACACGTGGATGTAAACACAAGAAATTCAATATGATTTTGACTAATATTGGTGACTAAGAAGTCACGTTCTTGCATCAGATATAGTTTATAAGCGGCCACAAAAGTGGCTTACATAGATTGGGGAGCACAGTGCCTCAGTTTGCATACTTCTAAAACACACTATGATGCTAGAGACTGTAATATACAGTATACATCAAAATCTGGGGGTATTGGATTCTTTTATTTATTACAGTTTTTCACTTCTGAAAAGTGAAAAGCAAATATAGATTGTATTTGACTATTCTGATTTACAGAATAGTGAATAAATGCCATTATTCACTGTTTAATGCTGATTTTAAAGCTTACTGAACTTTTAATTATTTGGATATCTACATATAAATACACAATAAGACTGGCCCCTCTGCATTAATTGTGGCCTCTCTTGTGCCCCCAGTTGAAAAGGTAGATTGGCAGGTAGAGAGTGTTTCTGATTGGCTAAAAGGATGGGCCACCTCTGACACACGTTTGCCATTTACAGGGTCTATTTCTCAGCACACCTGTTTCAGTGATATCTTTCAGATAATATACACCACTAAAAATTGCTTACAGCACCTTAAACGTTTATGTTTACACATTTATAAAACTGCTGTGGCACGGAAAAAGTTGCTAAAGAATATCACATAATCCTCCTCTTCCAATGTGCAGGGGATTGTGGGTAACATTCGCAAAAACTTCAAAACTCTACCAGAAATACTAGACCATCTGGGCACCTTTGGCATAGTATTTTCAACAAAGTATAATTTGGGACACACTAATCTCCAGAACTGTTTGTACAGACCATATATAAATTGTGACGGAGCCAGTGCTGATGGCAGGTGGAACTGTAGGTTGTGTGACTGTGGCATAGTCGCTTCCTGCTCTGTCAGTTTGGATCTGTATTGAGGGTTTGTTTTATTTTAACGAGCCGTCATCGGTTTCTGAGCATGCGGTGGTAAACGTCAGATCCTCAGAGCGGTCGTAAAGTAGAAAGAGATTTGGCTTTTATCCGGAAGTGTTCAGAGGTCATAATCCCATTTGCCTGGAGACGGCCGCAGTGCAGACAGCTCTGAGATGTATTTCAGAGCCGGACAAATTCTACCTGTCAGGATTATTGATTTGCCAATACATGTGAAAGGACTCAGTGAAACCCCGGCAAGAGAAACGGGTTTAACTTCACAACTTGGACAGAAGAAGGTTTTTTCCATTGTCACTGGCAATAACATGCTCTTGCATGTGTTGTTTACAACATCTTGTTAGTAGAGGATTTGTATATGAAGATTTTTATGTCGTGACCGCCAGCTGCCCAGACACGAGATGAGAAACATCTGTCATCCGAGAGAAAAGTGCTGAAATAGCGAAACACACACATTCGCCTTAATATATTCTTCTTGAAGACCTTCATTAATGTATCGCACAAGAAATGTATCCCATCAGACAGTGTGTATATAAATAGAATACAGGACAGTCATAATCGAGACAAGGAAACCTTGCATCCAGGAAATTGAGATGTTTCCTGAAACCTGCCAAGCCCCAAATCTCATTAAATAAAAGGACCATCTGTTTCTCATGGCCAGTTGCTTTCTGAGAGCTTTGAATGATGCCGAAAACATAAATCACACTTTAAGCGTGGATTGTACCAGAAGGTAAATATATGTTTTTTTGTAATAACTTTTCCCAAAGCAATAAACAGGACACCTATCAGCAACACGGGAAGAGAGAGCGAGAGAGGTTTAAACAACATTACCTGATGTCAGATGCCCCAAAGCTCATCATTTTGTCACAACTTCGATTGTCTTCATATGACTTTATGAACTGAAAATCAAACAGTTCAGCCTGGAGACTACTGGCACAAGGTCTAGCTCACTTGAACTTCATCTGACCAAGAACTGGCCACTTTGAATGGAAGAAATCATTTGACCAACATATAAAAGAAGCAGTTTAAAGACATTAGGTGGAAAAAGTGGATTGGCATTGTGGTTATAATTTCCGCCCATCCAAATGCAATAAATACTAAGTGCCTCAAACAAAACTTTTGTTTCAAGGGCCTTGTATTGTCAAATCCAATGACTAGTCCATATCCCGAAGTAGTAATTGTAACTGCAGGGCACCTTGTAAACATTTACAGAAAGTGCATAGAAGCCAGCCAATCAAAATAAATATCCGATTAGATGTCCATGCTCCATTATCATGGTACTATTCAAATTAAAATAATATCTCACCAAATGACTTGTAATTATGAGCATCTATATGCATGCAGGTAGTTGATTTTGCATTAAAATAGTATACATTTAAAAAGTAAATATGTAGGTTTGTCTAAGAATTATACAAATTTAAATATATAGAAAACCAGAAACTTTATGCCCATACAAAACATCTCCCCTCAGATTTTTGAGGTGAATATATTTTGAAAGCTGCTTCAAAAAAAAAAAAAAAAAAAAAAAATTACAAATTATATATATACTCCCAATGGGTGGGGAATCAGTCCAAAATTTTATGAAATATTAAGTAATACTAAGTATTAACATGCACTTAATATTTTGTGACTGCCTAGGTGTATGATGCCCCAGCAAAAAATAAAATAAAATTATATATATATATATATATATGCCTTCATGCATATAATGAACCAAAATTGCTTGACTTGTTTATTCATTCAACATTCATTACACAGTGAATATCACACAGTGATATATTTTATATAATGAAAGGTAATGATTGCATTCAGACACCATTCTTGACACGTCCCAGATGACATAATAATAATAATAATAATAATAATAATTCTGATATTAATCAGAATTCAAACCACATAATGGATGGGGTTTGGATCAAAGCTGTCTATTCTATATATTATTTATTTATTTTATTTAATTTTTTTGCTGTTCAGACTGCAACTACATAGATTTTTAGTAAAATAAAACTTCAGCAGCCAATGTGTCCTTCAGCTACACACTGCATACTTTAGCATACTGAATGTCACTTTGTACTTGATGTCAGACAGTGATGACTACAGTGTTATGTAGGCTGTGCAGTTCAGTGTGTGATTGAAAACTCACTGGGTACAAGAGAAACTGTGTTTGTATTTACATAAACAGAACTAGTCATGTGGAAAGTGTACACTAAACGCCCACATACACACGATGTACCGGCACTGATGCACCCCAACAGCATCACACACAGAGCTGCATGGGATGGCTGAGTTATTTGTTATAATTCAGCTGTAATTTCTGAATTTTCAAACTTTCGGAAGAGATTTATAAGTCTGGAGGGAGAGAGCATCAATCTTCTTCTGGCTTTAGCCATGTGCTGTCATAAGATAGATGCTCTCAGCAGCCCCCCCGACACCACAGAGCGGTCACATCGGCCTCCGTCAAGCCTGGCTGACCACTGCTTCCTCAATACAACCTCTAGCACTTAAAACCCACATCCTCAGCTCCCCTCTTCCCGCCCACCCTGAAGCAGTAGGAATTTTTGTGCATGCATTTTTTTTTTTTTCCACTTGCACACAGAGCTGTGTAGGAGTCCATATTTAAGGCTGTCACGCTGATAAATGGCTGTTTCAGATTAATTTATCTTTTAATGTTAAAATTTTAGCATTTCCAAATGAACCCGATAACTAACTCTCGTTAGTCATGTGCCATTTGCGCTGCAATTATACAGAACCACACGGGAACCACTGGAATTAAATGCTAAAAGATTTTAGTTTTGCTGAGTCACAACACGTGACATCCAAGTGAGAAATCGACATGATGTAAAAAATTTTGTTAAGTAAAGAGTGTGCAAAATTAATTTTTGTACATATTTTAATGAGGATTTTATTAAAACAGGGCTGTGCACCATTCAGAATGACATAACATATTGACATGACATAACATATAAATTCAACATATTATATAAACTGTAATTTAATCCCTGAATCTGATCTGAATTTAATGTTTAATTATTTTTTTTATTTATTATATATATTATACTGTATATATATATAGACTTTGAAGGTATATAGGCCTTTATGATAGATAGATAGATAGATAGATAGATAGATAGATAGTTATTTTTTTTGTTTGGTATTTGGATGTATATATGGATTTATTGAGGTTTGGCCAATTCTTTTTAATTTCACACTAATGAATTGAAAAGGGGCCGGTTCTTAAATTCTGAATTTTGCACACATGTAGAGTCAAAAGAAGCACAAAATATTAATCAGCATCATCTTTGTGTTGATTCTAATCTGCAGGAAGATGACTTCTTTGACCGCTTAATGTGCTGCTGAATACAAAGTCAGCATAAGCTTCACATTATTTAAATTCAGTCACAGCTGTCACAGGCATTTGAAAAGATGCTTGTTTGGGTCCTATGAAGCATTCAAGCATTATTTTTTTTGTGTCTGTGTTTTTTCAGGCTTCTTAAAATATGGATCTTTTGTTTGTTTTTGTGTTTCTTCAGAGATCATTAAGTGGCACTTCAGTCTAGTTTTGTTGTACCCACAGAAACCCCAGGTTTTCAATGGATTTATGAACCACTGAGCAAAAGAGTGAGAGGGATTTCTGGGTGACAAACACAGATTGGATGTTATTGCTCTGTCCTTCCAGTGCTGGTTTTCAGTCAGCTTTTTCATGTGCCACATCTACTGTTTGGTGGGTATGAGCTCTTCAAATGCTCCAAAATCAATACATGAGATGTTTTAGCCCAACACACACACACACACACACAAACACAGGTACACACACACACACACACACACACACACACACACACACACACACACACACACACACACACACACACACACACACACACACACACACACACACACACACACACACACACACATTCCATGCAGCAGGTTAATAGACTGAGTGATAGAGGATAAATCTCATCAACAATCATGCTTTTAGAGATGGCTCAAGCATATATTTATGCTAATGACTAGCAGTAGTCAGTAAATCAGTTGGTGGGGTGGTGGGGCAATGGTCAGAGCTCTCCTAAAGGAAAGATAAATCGCTCTTTAATATCTCACTTTAATATAAACACTTTTACTTAAGTATTGCTTAAAAAGACCCCAGTAATCTCACATGTGTGTAGAAATGATCTCAACAATGTTTTAAACTCTGCCAAGACAAATATGTAGATTTATAAGTCAGGAAGATTTGAGTATTATAATAATAGGAATAATAATAATAATAATATATTTTTAAAGGCGTTAAAGGCTGCATTAATCTGATCACAAGTGACAGTAAACAATTTATAACATTTATAATGTTACCAAATCTTTCTATTTCAGCTAAATGCTGTTTTTTGAATTTCCTGTTCATTAAAGACTCCTGGAAAAAAAAAGTGTACATAACTGTTTAAATGTTGAAAATGATAATAAATGTTTCTTGAGCATATTTAAAATATAGTCAAATAGAAACAGTTATTTTAAATTGTAAAAATATTCCACAATATTACTGTTTTTGCTGTATATTGTCAAATAAATGCCACATTGGTGAGTTTTGAATGCGTTGGTTAACTGTATGGTTCCATAGCCTTAACTTTTAATTATGCATACTGTAGGTTGTAGTTTAGCAAAAAAAAAATCAAAATTGCTTCCTAAGGATTCTTACATTTGCCTACTGCTCCACTATCTTGTCTTTGCTCTCTGTTTTTCCACCTCTCTGTCCATCACTTCAAGCTAAATATTTTATTTTTTTAAGTAGCATTTCGGTACCTGGAGCAGCTTTAATTTTAATTCATTGTCTTGATGATGGGTGTGTAGCTGGAATAGCCTCAGGTATAAATGTATCTCAGTCAATCTGTAATAGATTTTAATTATCCATTCACTCCTCCTGTGACGTTTAATAAATGCCAGACAACATGCCGGCAGCAGTCGTCACCAGCTTAGACTGTGACAAGAGTGACAGACCTGATGGAGATCGGTGACAGTTTTACTGCGTCCCACACTCACAGACCTCTGTTTACACCGCCGAAGGAGCTCCGTTCACTCACAAACACACACACACACACACACACACACACACACACACACACACACACACACACACACACACACACACACACACACACACACACACACACACACACTATGAATAGTAACCACTAGCTGACCTTGCCTTTTTTTTGGTCTGAGATAATTTATACAAATGTAAGCATTCTCTCTCCTCGTCTGCATTTGGACTGGCTCAGGCATTTCTTGAAGGTGGAGAGGACTTGCTTCAAGATATCCACCGTGAGAGTCAGAGAAATCAGACTGCTTTTGTCCTTGGGGAGTCGGGCATGCTGGCAAAGTGCAAGGAAGTGTGTGTATGTGTGTGCGAGAGAGAGTTTAACATGGTAGTGAGGGCATTATCCAAACTGAAATTAAAGATTTGCCTTGGTTCAATGCCTTTGTGCATTTCACAGGGGAGGTGGAGAACGATTTTAATGAAAATGTACGTTTGCCTGCACAAGGCTTCACATTCACAAGTAATGAAGCTCCAGCGATGAGCCCAAAGGGGGTAAAAATAGGAATATGTTTTTCTGCGAGAGTAAACAATTTTGTTAAACACTGACATCAATGAGCACAACACTGTTTGGCTTCACCAATAAAAGCTAATGGCTTGACGCTTAAAATCACAGTCCTTCCTGCAGTAATTGATTCATGTACATGATATATATATATATAAAATGTGCTTGTGAGAAGATGAAGAGGATAGTTTCAGGACAATTTACTTTCTGTGCTGTTTCAGAGTGTCGTTCAAAAGAATAAATGGATGAAATGGAGTATGGGAGAGGGAGAGAGAGTGACCAAAGTGGTGTCTCATGAAAGCTAAATGCTAATGGTGTTTCTTTTCACAGAGTATTACTAAAAACTCTCATTCTTGGCTGCTGAAATATTCATGTTGTGCAGTTCTCACGGGTCGGTAAGTAGCATATTTTCACAGGCGCTTGCTGGAATGTGGGTTAGATTCGCTGTAGTGCTGACATGAGTGGAGGTAATGACGTGGCCGGGAGGTCGATGGGTGAGCGTTTGTCGTAAACTGATACTCTAGAGCTTTTTCAATCCTTCCATCTGTTTCTCTTTGTGTACTGCTGGCGATTGCTGTGCATCTGCTTCATGCAATATTTCCACGTTTAAACAAAGATTTTTCAAAGATAAATAAGCCAGAAGCTGAAGATAAATCAGGAAAATAATTTTTAAAAATGGGAGTTTGTTTGTGAACAAGGCAATTCCTACCCCGCCAGTCTTGCATAGCTTTTGGTCTACAAATATAAAGTTTGATCCCCGCTGTGGCTTATTCATGTTAAGAGAAACCCATATGCTACATTCTATTCAATTAGGAAAGTCAGAATTCCAACTTTAAATTTGAGAAATGTGTAATGGAAGTCAGATTTTTAACTTGGAAACTCAATTGATTAGCCTTACTCTGATGTTGCAGATATGCAGATGTATTATGTTACGCATATGGCGATACACAAAGTTAATGATAAGCAATTAATTTTAAGCATTAGTGAGTCAAAGTTCCTACAATATATTATTTAAAAAGATATGTAAACATGGTAAATTATCCACTCTGTTCTGTACCTGCAAAAAGAATTATAGCATACCATAGCATCATTTATCCTATGCAATCTGGTTGGTACAATCTAAAAAAAATAAAAAAATAAAAAAATAAGTAAATAAAAAAAAGTGCCTTTAGGGTTGCAACAGCTTGTCACTGGGGCAGTATCCTCAAAGGTACCCGTTTGCACATTCTTTACCCTAAAGGGTGCATATTAGTACCATAAGGAACTAATATGGACCCTTTAGGGGTAAAGAAGGTACAAATGTATCCCTTTAAGGGCGCTGCCCCAGTAACAAGCTATTGTAGCCCTAAAGGTAAAATTTTTGCACATTTTTTTCTGACAGTGTATGACAGTGTATAATTGCATTATAATTTATTTTCCTTAAACATCATCTTCCAATCATTTTGTAATGGAACACCTTTATGATTGGAGATTGGCAATATTCCACACCTGACTTTGAATAAAATCCAGCACGTGCTTTATATAAGTTTCAAGAGTCAGGGTTTTTTGTCCACTGAACACAACCTCATGTTTAGTTGGTTTGTTTACAGCCTTCCAAAGAAAGAACAACCAACATGACATAAAATTACATCTCATGACACTTCATAATAATTTGCAAAAGAGGGTGAAATCATGAGACTGTATGACTTGATTGGTTAAGTTTAGGTTATATGTTTTTGTATAACTGTACTGTTTTGCCATCTTGTAAAATATTTAGGTGTAGGAAAATCTGAACTGAACTGCCTCAAACAAAACTATTGATATCTTTGAACAATCAGTTGAACAATAACACACAACCTAAACTTTAGCCATAATTAGAATTGAAAAAGAAAATAATACAAGTCATACATTTTTGTAGAAGTTAAACAATGTCATACAATTTTGACATCTTGTATGAATTATTTCAAGTTATCATGAGAGTGTATTGGTTAGCTGTTTTTCAGAAGGCTATAAACTCAACTAAACACAAGTTTGTTTCCCGGTGGACAAAAAACCTGTGCACCTTGGCTCCCATAGATTACCAAAGCTCGAATTGGAGAGAAATTAACCAGAGTTCTCCTATTCCACTCTCGTCCTCTCATGTATGTTTTGCAACAGGAAGCGGAAAAAAAAAATGCATGAGAATCTTTCTGCTGTTTTCTTTTTTCCATTCCCAACAGCTGTTGGAAGCCCACATTGATTAAAGAAAATAGGAAAACACACTCTTAACGCTTCAGTACTTCCACTTTATGCGCACACACACACTCACAGACATGCCGAGGCTCTCAGGATGAGGCCTAAATGATTAGTATGAAGAGAAGGCCATCGAGGGTGAAAAATCCTGCTATTCATTAATTTAGCTTTGTGTTAATGCAGGGCAAAAACTGCACACCTCCCAGCCTTTCCCACTGTTCATGTGCACGCATGTCTGTGTGTATGCACCACTGTGGCTTCCAACCATCATCAAAGCTGTAGGAGAGACAATTAAACTGTGAGACAGTGAGAGAGACAGGAAACTAACAGACATACAGAAACGAGAACCCAACAGGAGAATACAATCACTACACCACAGGCCTATCTGCATGAAACCACGACTTAATCTACACTCTTCCTCTTTTATATGTACACAGAAGAATTATTCTCATTTGGTGAAATGCAGATTATTTGGAGGTCTCATATACACTAGAGGGCAATCTATGAAAAACACACCTCACTACAGATTTTTGAAGTGTAGTCAGCTTTGCCATTTAAGTAAAGACCCACCTACTTTGACTGGAATGGGCCTGACAAAGGCTACGTTTACACTTGGCATTAACATGCGATCACCATGATCTGATCAAACAGATCGGATTATCAGTCAATCAGAACACAGCGCGTTTACACTTGGCAACATCAACTGACTTTTCTATCTGGATAACCGATCGGATCGGTCTTTCCCGCGAAATATTTAAATAAGTCTGCAGAGAATGACCCGGTCAACCTGGCAAAGTCAACCTGAAGTGGTGGGTTTTCTTTTGGAAAGCATTTTCAGTCACAGGACATTTTACAAATCAAAGATAAGTGTAGGAGTCTCACTAGTCTCCACACGGGTGTTCTCGGTCTTTTTTTTTCCCTGACAGTTCACGAGAGAGGGGGCGTCGTTTTGCGTGACATCTACCTGCGAATTGCACAGGTGTGCCTTAGGCTGGCCACAATAAAAGGCAACTCTAAAATGTGCAGTTTTATCACACAGCACAATGCCACAGATGTCGCAAGTTTTGAGGGAGTGTGCAATTGGCATGCTGACTGCAGGAATGTCCTCCAGAGCTGTTGCCCGCGAATGGAATGTTCATTTCTCTACCATAAGCCATCTCCAAAGGCGTTTCAGAGAATTTGGTAGTACATCCAACCTTCCTCACAACCGCAGACCACGTGTAACCACACCAGCCCAGGACCTCCACATCCAGCATCTTGACCTCCAAGATCGTCTGAGACCTGCCACCCGGACACCTATTGCAACAATTGGTTTGCAAAACCAAAGAATTTCTGCACAAACTGTCAGAAACCGTCTCAGGGAAGCTCATCTGCATGCTCGTCGTCCTCATCAGGGTCTCGACCTGACTGCAGTTCATCATCGTAGCCAACTTGAGTGGGTAAACGCTCACATTCGATGGCGTCTGACACTTTGGAGAGGTGTTCTCTTCATGGATGAATCCCAATTTTTACTGTACAGGGCAGAAGACAGACAGCATGTATGGCATTGTGTGGGTGAGCAGTTTGCTGATGTCAACTTCACAAGTTCACCCTTACATCTAATCTGTTAGCAAATAGTAAGCATATTTTGGTGTGCTGTCCTGGGGGAGGGCTCCAAGCCCAGAATTTAGCCCGAGCCCGAAGAACCCCCGTCCCTAATGTGGGATACAAATAGATTAGGCATTGGGGTGGAGGAGGGATGCCAGAAAACTGTCGCAGGACAGAGCTAAGTAGGCTGCATTTATATGCACGTATTGTGCTAGTTAAGATGGTTAGCTAAACGAGTTGCACCTGTGCCAAATTGGTTGATTATCTGATCGTGATACCGTGACGGGATCCTGAGCCCATTGTTGTGCCATTCATCCACGACCGTCACCTCATGCTGCATCATGATAATGCACGGCCCCATGTTGCAAGGATCTGTACACAATTACTGGAAACTGAAAACATCCCAGTTCTTGCATGGCCAGCATACTCACCAGACATGTCACCCATTGAGCATGTTTGGGATGCTCTGGATCGGCGTATACAACAGCGTGTTCCAGTTCCTGCCAATATCCAGCAACTTCGCACAGCCATTGAAGAGGAGTAGACCAACATTCCACAGGCCACAATCAACAACCTGTTCAACTCTATATGAAGGAGATGTGTTGCACTGCGTGAGGCAAATGGTGGTCACACCAGATATCGACTGGTTCATGTTAATGCCAAGTGAAAACGCAGCCTTAATGCCAAGTTTAAAAGCAGCCAGACATATAAAGCAACCAATCACAGATTGTTTCTTTAACATGACATTTCTGGTAGGCAAAACTGAAATTTGCCCACTATCATTCCTATAGGAAGGCTGTCTCAGTTAGCAACAGTAACCAAGGAGGGGCGGAGCTTAGCAAAGGGTAAGTTTTACAAACCTTGCACACTTTGGTGGATCTAGAATCTAGTTGTTACATGGAAATGTCCATTGCAGCAACCTGGTACCTTGGAAACGCTTTTGTTTCCCAACAGAATAATGCAAACCAGTGCACTCCTGGAAAGCAAGCAACTCAATTACCACCAGCTCTTACCATTATTGTCGTGCAATATCCATCAGACGCTCTGTCATGCAATGTGAGAGCAGTGACCACCATAATTCACCACAGAGTGTGTTTGCCCCTTGACCTCTCTACCTTTATTCGAAAGTGACAGTAAAGCAGGTGCATCTGACTGATAACATATCAGTTAATACTCCATTGAATTTACAATTATTTATCTTCATATTTCAGCTGTTTTTCCACATTTAATATATGATTGTTAATTTACTTTACCGGAAAACTGATTTATGCAAAATACCTCACATGTGACTACAAGTCTTTTCCTGTTCTTGTAAGCAAGCATTTTGTAAAGAAAGCTCTTTGCAAAACATGAATTATGAGACTATTTAGAAGACAGGTTTACAAACACGACTCCTGATAGATATACTCTACCATCTCATTTTATAGACTCGTTACCTGTAAATGGACTGTTCATTTAATGAACAGATACACATAACAATGGACGTATTATTGGCTGTGCATAGAAATCCCTCATTAATGCAGACTCATGCACGGTTACCGTGGTAATGGACGGTGTGCTGTTGAGATTGTCACACGTGTTAGAACGAATAATTGCTTCTCTTTACGCCAAATCACTCCAGCATGGGGGATGAAATGACGCTTTATTAGGGGCCCAAATTTCAATCCATACTAATGTAATTGTGCAGCATATCATTAATGCAATTTTCATCCAGTAACTTACTGATCCAGTTTAGATATAATACAAACACACACAGACTAGAACTTGCATGACAATTCATTTTGACTAGCCATTTAGAAAAGAAGTCGACTAGTTGGTGGGTCAGTGTTTACCTTATGTAAATGACTCGACAGAAGGTGTGCAGCATTAGCAGTCCTAGCTCTTTCTGGCAGCTCCAACGTAGTGTTGATGGAGAGTGTGTGAATGGAGAACTGGTGAGAAAGCAAAGTGTGCATCTCTCCATAAACTGCACAAAAACCGTCATGTTCAATGCTTCGGGTTCACCTTATTTTAATTTTTTTCATAAAAGCTTTTGTGTAAATAGTGCACTGTAGTGAACATGTATTTTTTAGGTTAACCAAGAATTTAGCATCACTGGTTCCCTCAACAAAATCCCAATAATATTTTTTCTATTGGTCTTCTATTCTGTGACCAACAAATGTTTATAAATTATACGTCTTGTTCAACTTGACAGTATTCAAATTGAACTGTACTTTTTAAGAGAGGAACTCACTGATTCAGTGAATCAAGACCTGTCTCTGTCAGAAATTATAGTAAAATTTAAGTCAAGAAATTAGTGAAATCAGTGTTGTACTTAAGTGAGTTATTTGATGAAAAAATAAGAAGCTGAAATATAACAACACCAATAAAAAGTCATGAAAATATGTTTACAGTCGATTGTATGATTACATAGAGAGAGAGTTAATATTGTTTAAGGTAAATGCAAGTTCTGTTTAGGTTCTCAGTGTTTTTATGAGCTGAATCATGGCTGCAATCAATTGAACTGGGATGCCTGCAATTACAATAAACAGTATTTAAACTTCATAGAGAAAAAACACCAATAAAAAAAATGGCTTCACTGCAATGTTTGAGGGATTATAATATAACACATCAGGATATCAGAGACCATGTCATAACAAAAGAACAGCTGAATCACTTTTTTTTTAGTCGTATAAACAAAAAATGCTGAAAATGAGTTAGACTTACCATCAACAATTAACTAGTCCTCACACACACACACACACACACACACACACACTACAAAAACAATATTGTGCTTGCATATTTCTTTTTTTAGCTGTTAAATGTCACGCTTTGCTTGCTTATCTTTGTTTACACTCTGCTGGATAAAAGACAACATCCAAACAATCATAATTGAATCGAGCAGATCCCATGTTTCATGCTAATACAAACATCCTAGATATACTGCAGAGAGTGTTATCACAGCAACCAGAATCAGAGAGAGATGCACGAGAAGGTTAATAGGTAATACACACAGATACAACGCGGTTTATTCATCTGCAACCCTTCCTTTGGGCGAGATAACACTCTCAACCTCAGCAGAGCATCTGGAATGTGTGTGTGTATATATATATATATATATATATATATATATAAGAGAAAGGGGTGATAACACTCTCAAATTGAGGTTATGTGGGAATATGCATGGTGCGCAGCGATATGACTGTCTCTGTGTGTGTGCTTCAGTGCATCATCAGAGTTTACTATCTTTTTACATGCATGTATATTTCTGACATATGTGCAGCAACACCCTTAAAATGGCTTATTGTTACACACACACACACACACACACACACACACACACACACACACACACACACACACACACACACACACACACACACACACACACACACAAAACCTGTCACAGGACATTTGCACCAACAGGACTATCTATCTATCTATCTATCTATCTATCTATCTATCTATCTATCTATCTATCTATCTATCTATCTATCTATCTATCTATCTATCTATCTATCTATCTATCTATCTATCTATCATATTTCTTGTGTAGATAGACTTTATTTATCTAGAAAAAAGTATTTCATGTTCACCAAAACTACATTTCTTTTTATATAAAAAACAGCAAAAGCAGTAATATTGTGATTATTATATTTATACAATTTAAAATAACTGTTTGCTATGTTAATATATTTAAATATATATATATTCTCATGTGCTAATTTGGTGATTATCATCAATGTTGAAAACTGTTGTGCTGTTACAAATTTTTGTGGAAGCTATAATACAGAATTTTTTTTAGGATTATTTAATGAATAGAAAGTTCAAACATATTTGTTTGAAAAGGATATCCTTTGTAATACTTATTTTTGGACGAATGCATCTTTGGTGAAGGAAAGAAAGAGGAAGTATGAGGGATTGCAATGAATGGAGGAGTCATTCATAGATAGATAGAAAGAAAGAAAGAAAGAAAGAAAGAAAGAAAGAAAGAAAAAGGAAAAACAGGTTTGGAGTGACATGAAGGTAACGGAAAGCTCATTTTTGGGTGAACAATCAATTTAAGAGGAGAATGAATTAAGTGTTTAGATAATTCAGTTCAATTCAAGTTTATTTTTATAGCACTTTTCACGATGCAAATCATTGCAAAGCTGCTTTACAGAAAATTAAAGTTTCTACATTATATATACTAATAGCTTATCAGTGGTGATGTCCATATGGCAGTAATGTACGGTAAAAATCAAGCAGTTAGTTAATGACATGTAATCAAACAGATGGTGAACACTATTAACAGCAATGATTATATGTTGCGATCAAACCTATAGCAAAATTTGGTAGTTTTGTATCTTGAGGGTTGGCATCATCTGAGGTCTTCTGAGGGGTTGGCATCAACTCTTCTCAAGTTTTCGGTCATCTCAGGTCTTTGTAAGGATTGGATCCATATTGAAATGTCTATGTCTATGTCAGATATAAGATAAGTATCAGATTTATAGCTCAAAATCTGATTTAATAAGCGTATGTGTGGTTTACTGTGCACACACAACAAGATCAGATCTGTGCCAGATGTCAGTGAAAAAAAAAAAAAAAAATCACAACTGGTTGAGAGTCAACGCAGCCATATGTGACAATTTTATTACCTTTTTGTGATGGCAGACGCCTTCGTTAATGTTTGATAGAACACTCCTTTTTACTTTCTGTCATCTTCCTTTATGCCACGACAGAGGAGATAATAAAACCGACTCTGAACATCAAAGCAAAGTGCACAATTACTAAAGACAGCCTATCACTCTCTGCGCAAATCACCATGTTTACCCAGACTTGTGTTGGCGGAGTATAATTTTAATCAGGTTTGAGATCTCTCTCTCTCTTTCTGTCTGTCTGTTTCTCCAGACGAGGCCTAGTTTGTTTCTGTGTTTGGGAGAGGTGTGACTGAATTAGCCTGTGCGCTGGGTGACATTTAAGAGATGAAGAGCACGCCGCTGCTCGATTGGCGCAAGAACAGCTGTTTTCCACAATATGCCAGAAAATGAGTCAGCGGGGTCCAGGGTTCAGAACTCACTTTGATCTGTTCACTAGAATGTGTGTGGGTGCGCTAAACAATCTCTCTTCCAGATTGCAGGTGTGCACACGAGTCTCAGGTGTTGTATGAAAATGAGAATCCCCTCCACAGGTGTTAAAGAGATCATGAGCTAATCTACAGCCTTCTGCATCCATCAGTCCTGCAACACATACACACCAAAACATATACTATCCATCACTAACACAAAACGTCAATTCTTTCCTTTCTTTCATACATCTACAAAAGAAACCAAGACTGAATGAGATTCTCTTTGAATAAAGTTCAGTTCTTTAGGAGAAGCAGCACCTGTAAAGTGTGGCTCCATCACAATTTGCATATGTACTAATGTAAAAATGAGGTTAAGTTTACTACAGAACGCTGGAGTTAAGACATTTTTGTAGGCCAAACTGAAAGTTAGCATCACTCTAATTCCCTTGAGAAAAACCCAATAGGAATTGTTCATTGACTTTTGCATAAAATAAGCCCTTACACGTATGATTCTTACACGTTTTGTTCATCTTGATATACATGAACACCACTTTTATGAATTTTAAAGCCTAAATGATAGGTAAAAATTGATAGCCTGAATGCACTGTAAGTCGCTTTGGATAAAAGCGTCTGCTAAATGCATAAATTAAATGCAATTGCCAGAAGTAAAAAGCAAAATGTAGGCTATAAATGAACTAAACCACAGTTGCATGACTTCAACATCAACTTGCAAAGCTTCTGACAACTCTTTCAGTTTTTGTTTTTTTTCTGAAAGTATTAGTTAGAATATCTTTTGATAAACACAAGGTTGTGAAAACAGACTAATGAGTAAATGAGTTTACCTGTTCTCTGACAATCTCTATAGTTCCCTTTAGCCACTTATTAGCAACCACCTTTTTCAAGACAAGAAAAAAGCTTTTTAAAAAATCACAAGGCCGTATTTCTGATCTATTTTGTGTGTCGTAGAATAAAAAAATGAAAATATCTTGAGCTTGTGTTAACCAAAGACCTTATTTCAGGCATTTATCCAAAAACCCATTGTTAAGTGGAGAAATTATTTATGGAATTTATCTTGTTTCTATTTTTTTTTATAATGATGTATGTAATAAGTATAGAATTTTAAATTTTTTCTCATTAGGTTGGATATTTTCAATGAATCAGTCAAGGTAGGCCATGTTTTGGCCTACTTTTTTCAGCTATTTAACCAAAAACCCATTCATAAAACCCACAGAAGATGGAACCAAACATGCTAACCCATTTTTAGGATTTGGCCTACAAAAATACATCATCCCTGCAGCACTCTATATATGTTAGAATTTTGGAGTAAGCATCCATGCATGCTTTTTCAATTAATATTACCCCAAATTCCCTGTGCTGCAGAAAAGGATGGTTCACTTTCGCATTTTTCAGATGTGAAACTACCATGAGTTTTTAAAAATATAAAATTAAAAGTACATAATCAATTTAGCTAGATGCTAACATTTACATGCAAGTGCAAATGGCACAATCTATCATGTCAGCGTGTAAAGTAATTTTATAATGTGGTCCACAAAATACTCTATGACACTTCTGTCTACACAAGCTTCATTTCACACACTGGTGCAGTCAAAAATTGCAATTCTTAATGTAATGCAATTATGAGTTGCATTCTCAGGATCAGCACAGAGGGGCACTACAATGGGTCTTCGACTGAACTGTCATCTTTTACAGGTCATTTTTCTTTTTCAGCTATTGCCATAAAAAAGCTACGGTTGAAAGAGAATCATGCAGAACAAGATAATTAAAGTCAGTTAAACTGTCATCATGTTTACAGCTACGTAGTACAGACATTTGAAAGTATCTCTATTGCATCCTTGAGTACTGAGGTTTGTTATGCCACAATAAGGCAAGAAAACACATCAAGTCTGTACGATATGACAGCATGCTTCTAATGTTTGTAATGGACCTACTCTGTCACTATGCACTTCCCATCAACAGCAGACTACAAAGTTTTAGTGCAAAGTATAACTAATGGGATCTCACCCGACCAATTAGAATCTGCCTAAGTGGTCGGACAGAAAGCCCTGACCCCATATACGTCCGTTGTTTATGGTTATTATGGAAATGATTGTTAAAAGTAGTGCTCAGTAGTAAACAATGAGCTGACTCTCTGGTGATATTGATCTGTGAGTGTAGGAGAATGGAACAGACCTCCATCCAAGCCACAGGAGACAGTGAGTGGGCTGGCAGGGGGTGGAACACTTTATTGGGTAGAGAGTAATGAACTGGCAACAGATCAGCAGTTACGGTATATCCGGAGCAAATATTCTTACTGGGAACATCCTGGAACTCCTGACCATATCTTTAATGAAAACAAAGTATTAATTTTTAATCAATAATGTCATCATGTCATATATAAAGGGTGGTCTGTCCATTTTGTTGTTTATTTACACTACTGTCCAAAAGGTCAGTATTATGTTTTTTTTTTTTTTTTTTTTCTTGAGCAGCAGATCAGCATATTGGAATGATTTCTGAAGGATCGTTTGACACTGAAGACTGGAGTAATAGTATTTTAAAATATACTGAAATATAAAACAGTTATTATACATAATTAAACAATATTTCAGTTTTTATTGTATTTTTCAATAAAAAGAGACTTCTTTGAAAAACAAATTAGAAAAAAGTTATAATACTGTATACACACACACACACACACACACACACACACACACACACACACACACACACACACACACACACAAACAAACAAACTGTTATATTACTTTTACTATTATTTATTGTTATTTTTTGGATAACAATGTTTTCTAGAGCTGACCAGTGACAAATTCACAGGGGTGCACATTATTTTTTTTTTTTTTTTTTTGCCTGGTTCTCAAGAGAGCACATGGGGATTTGGTTTGGTCCTCACACTACACATAGTGTGACCCATTAAATATAACTATAAAAAATAATAATAGTGATAATAACATTATTGCACTTTATTTTTTTTTATTTTTTTATAAAATAAACAAAATAATAAAGTGTGATAATACTATTGTGTTTAAAATAAAAGGGAGTATTAAATACACATACAATTATTTTATAGTAAACTTAAAAATAAAATGCTAATATTTACTTTTTTAATATATATATATATATTTTTAAATCATTTTCAAACTTAAAATCAGCAAGCTTTTATTTTGGCGTGTTACCAGCAAGTAAGTATATGCACTTCCGTGTTTAGCGCTGCAGAGTGAAGAGTGTCAGCAAAGAACGAATGAAATGTCAAAGTTTTGCTTTGTGCTTTGAAAAGGACAGTGGGTAGCCTAGATTTATGCTTTCAGTTCGAATAGAAATCTTATATAGTATTAAGATTTGTTGATCTAAAATGGTAATTGTGCATTAACTGCTGTCAACCATGTCGGTATGCAAATGAGCGGTCTAAACTATTTAGAGTACACCACGCAATTTTTATTTAGTTTGCGCATGCACACCTGCGTACCACTTATGTGCACTCATGCATATTCAACTATTTATTTGATTATGTTATTTAAAAAAAAAAAATTCTACTAGGAGCCCAACTTTTTGATGCTTTGACAGTATTGGTCTGTGGCACATATCTTTTGTCCTGTCCTCTTGAACCTGCCCGTGTGTGTGTGTGTCTATATGTGTGTGCAGACTCAAGAGTTGGTTTGCATTTCAGAGCCTTTTTCTGAATCCCTCTTTATGTCAAAGCACAAGGGCGTGAGGTAGCACGAGTCCTTGCAGCTAATTGGTCTGTCCTTCTCTTACAACTTTCCCTAACACTCTCAGAAAATAAATAACTAATGTGCCCCTTGGTAGTCTCATTAGCTCCCTGCAAATCTCCCTTCATAACCTCCCTCTCTCTTTCACACACACGCTTCATCAGTTCTCTTTTTTTATTCTCTAAGTGCACCCATGAATAAATCTGGTGTCCTTTGAGCCAGTGGGCCACAATGGTCTCTCTTTGAAGCCAGTGTAGGACTGGCAGCGCATTGTCTTTCCCAAACAATGACCACTTTAGCGTGTTACCTCTGAGGGCTGCGTTAGCCATATGGCTGCCTCAGTCATGCCAGGGAAAGCACACTGGAGTCGTTGTGAGAGAGGCTGATTTGGAGTGTGCGTTTACTGAGAACAGTCCTGTATGCTTATCTCTGTCTATCCTTCTCTCTTTTACTCGGAAAGAACAAAAACCTCCCCCTCGTGCACATTAAGAGAGTTCTTGAAGTGTTTCCAAGCAGCCATTTGGATTTTAAATGGTCTCTTCGTAGACAATACATAATAGAAGATCTACGGCGGAACTGGCAGGTCCGGCGCTAGTTCAGTGAATGACATTTGACCCCTGAGGATGAGATCCGGAGCGTTCTACCCCACATAGGATTCCACCATTTTCAGGACAGTTGTGAAAGATGAATGCAACCTAAACCCAATATAGAAAAGATAAGAAAATTTCAGGGGGATAAAAACAGAAGGACCAAAGCTATTATTAACAAATCTTTAACAATGCAGAAACCTAGTTCAGAGTAGGACCAAACTAAATTGGGGGATAGTGATTGGTTGCTGAGGGAGGGAATCTGAGCCATATGTATTGAAAATAATAGAGACTTAAGGGCTGACTTAATTGACTTTGTCTAGAAAATTGTCTTACAAATGGAGCTTGCTGACCACAAATATGGATATATCACCTCCCTCTAGTCTAAATGAATCCATGGACCACACAAACCTTTTGACTTCTTGCACAGGTTTTTTTTATTTATTTTTTTTATCCAGCTGTACTTACTTATAAGTGCAACTTATAACATCCAAGTGAAAGATACAACATCAACATGTCAGAAAAAACAAACAAACAAAAAAACACAATCGCAGAGTTGGAAAAAGGATCACCCCCTTTTGTTGAACCACATTTTGCTTTAATTACAGCCTTTAGTCTGTTGGGATTTGTCTCTACTAATTTTGAAATATTTGCCCACTCTTCTTTGTAGAATTGCTCAAGTTCAGTTAAATTTAATAGTGACAGTTTGTGGACTGCAGTCTTCAAGTCATTCTACAGATTTTCAGTGGGGTTTAAGTCTGGGTTCAAACTAGGCCATGCAAGGACATCTTCAAGGTGTGTTTCGGCAAAGCTCAGTTGTGACTGCGTGTTGCCTTTCTTGGGGAGTGGCTTTTTCTTGCAACCCTCCCATACAAGACACATTTGTAGAGAATTTGTGATATTGTTGTCACATGTCATGCACACAATGACCACTCTTCGTCATAAATTCCTGCAACTGCTTCAGAGTTGCTGTAGCCCTTGGTCACCTCTCTGGCCAGTTTCCTCCTGACTCTTTCATCCAGTTTGGAACAATGTCCTGATCCAGGGAGGGTCTGTGTTGTACCAACCTTCCACTTCTTAGTAATAGACTTCACTGTGCTCCTAGTCATTGATAAAGCCTTAGAACTTCTTCTTGAGCTTATTAAAATGACCACAGCTGATCACGGTTAAAAGTCAAATGGATTTGTGTAACACTGCAACACCTGATTATGTTTACAGGTGATCCTTTTTTTCAACTTTTTTTTTCTGACATGTTGGTGTTATATCTTTCACTTAGCAGAAAAGTTGCACTGAGTAAAAAAGTTAAAGTGAAGTGAGGCAACCCATACTCAGAATTTGTGCTCTGCATTTAACCCATCCAAGTGCACACACACCTGGAGCAGTGGGCAGCCATATAGCTGTAGTGCCCGGGGAGCAGTTGGGGGTTCGGTGCCTTGCTCAAGGGTCTCACCTCAGTTGTAGAATTGAGGGTGGAAGAGAGCACTGGTTATTCACTCCCCCCATGCACAATTCCTGCCGGACCTGAGACTCGAAACCGCAACCTTCAGGTTACAAGTCCGTCTCTCTAACCATTAGGCCACGACCGCTCCTTTGTCCCTGGGTGGGCTCGAACCACCAACCTAAACATGGCGAAGAAGCAGAAACAAGCGATCGCATATGTAAGCAGATGCATATGCAAAATAACGTGATCATCAAACATTAAACATCATATAAATCAAATCTGCCCAACGTTACCAAATGAAATGTTTTACCAAAAAAAAAAAAAAAAAATGGATGTATAAAACTTTGAAGCTTTGGGGCTGTTGATTGAAGCAAACTTCTCCATGTTTTGATCATCGTTCTTAATCACATCCAGATGTAGTCTTTGACAAAAATGCCATTTTCTCAGGTTTTTGTTCAATGTTGCTTTTTTTAAAACTCGCCCACATTCGTGTTGATAAAAAAAAAGAATGCTAAAAGCTAGAATAATTTGTTTGTTTAAAAGCAGAGGCTTTGTTCTTTACTTTGACATGTTGACTGTTGTATGATTATATGTTCAGATGTTCATACAACAAAATATTCTGGGGGCCATAAAAGTTTTGTGAAAATGATCAAAAATGCTGATGGTGGCTGGCAATCTAAAAAAAAAAAAAAAAAGCTGGTGGCGAAAGAGTCAGAAGTCTGAATACATTTTTGTGGTCTTTTGATCAAGTTAGACAAGAGAGAGGTCATAGATTCAAACCTGTGGTCAGAAGACTCCATTAGTAAGATAATGTTCATGACCATGTCAATCACATCCTCTTCTAAGACTACATTCTTGTCCTTAGATACAACTTTGGTCTCTCTGATGATATCTGCAATCAAGCCACATGATTTGTCACAAACAAGTAGTATATAGGCTACCAGTCATTCAGAGTTTAACACATGCTTACATCTGCTGAATATACTCTGTCTCCAGAGAACTGATTGTGACTGTTCGAGATTAATCACAGATGCGGCTTGAGAAAATATCACGTTAATCATGGCATGCAGATCAGCTGCTAACACGCTAATGCGTGGAAATGTGAGATACTCACGTGCTGAGCCTTTCAGGAAGACCATCCGCCCTGCCTCTCCATTATACCGAAACTCAAATACCACTTTGTTCAAGGCTTATGCATGCTGTAATTGCTACATGATTATTAAAACTATTAATCGATTATTTGCTTGTTTTTGGAAAGTGCAATCAGACATTATCAGCATATATTCAACATTATGTCATTTGTAATCAATGCAACTTTCTGTGATGAAGGTGAATAAGGATGGTCAAACTGCAAAAATTACATAAAACTATGTACAATTTGCTTCCCACTGACTTTTTTTTTTTTTTTACTATTTTATTATGAGGTCAGAACAATAAAAGTGATGAAATGGGTATCAGTCCATCACCATAAAATGCTAGGAAAGACTCCAGAATCAACATGACCTTATATTTAAGAAGCAGTTTGGAAAATGGATGGATAGACTATAAAGGCAGTCCTATGTTCATAAATTAATAAATAAATAAACAAACAAATTAATACATGTAATTATGCTTGCATTTTTTTTTCAAGCTTCACAGCCGTAGTCCTTTTTCAGACTTTTGTGTTCCATCATTCCATTTTCATTTTTGGGTAATCTATTCTATTATTAATAGTACTCTTAGTAGGTTACTAGAAACACGACTGCATTTTTGCTAGAATACTGTCACTGTTGTACCATGATGAATCTGAATAACTTGCACAAAAGTAATTTCTACCACACAACAACCAATACGAACCCTTATTTAGCATTCAACAGAATGAGAAAAAAAATACATTTATAAATAGAAAGACAGAAAGATAGACAGACAGAGAGGGAGACAGCCCATTTCTCTGGAAAGATCTCTCATTCTGCACAGCCTGTCATGCACTAAAGGTTAGTGGCTCCCCTGTTAATTTTGCCAAGTCTCCTGCACAGAGACGCAAGAACTTCCGACACTGAAATAATTGGGAGTGCTGTAAGTCCACTGAGAGGTTTAGCCAAGGTCCGCCGCCTTCCAGGCCGCCTTTCTTATAAACAAGGTTTGTTTTTTTTCCCCCCACAACACAGAGGCTTTGCTTGCTCCCCTTTTGCTGCTGGAGAGTGAGTCAGATCAATGATGACACCAGCGACCGTCTGCCAAGCAGAACTCAACTCCATCTGTCAACCGCAAATTTTTTCCCTGCGCATACGGACCCAGAGCATCTATTTGTTGCTTTAATGAGCCCCGCCTGCCGTAATGGGACGTAGAAGGGTTCAGGCTGATCTCTCAAATTAATTTAAATTTCTTTGCTAACAGAGCTCAAACTTAATCAGGTTTCCAGGAGTGTATGCTTTTTATGGATTTCCAATGAGAGGCACAGGGTGTTCTGGGAAAGATGAAGATGCATATCACACTGTCCTGCTCTCATTTTCTAGGGGTCATTTAAAAGGCTGGACGATGAGGTAGTTTCTGTCCTTTCAGCAGTGCTGACTGTGTATTCATGGTCTTTTTAAAGAGATGAAGAAGATTAAATACTATCTGTGTTTAGAGAACTGACTCTGTTAGGAGATGAAAGCTGCCTCAAATATTTATTAAAAATGAAATAACTACAATGACTGAAAGATGAACTCAAATGCATGATACAGAAACTAAAATAATAATAATAATAAAGATATTAAGTATTATTCTATTTAATATCTATAGGCAATGAATTAGAGTGGAACATATACAGTAGAACAATTAGATTGGACAAAACAATGTGAACACCTGGGAAATAGCCAATATTTTTTATTAAGCTGTTTTATCACCATTTGGCTTTAATATGGCTTCAAGCCTTCTTAGAACAGAATAATACAACTTCTTAATAGTCTCCAGTTGAGTGCTGTCTATCAGAACGTCTGCCAGCTGCTTTAGAGATGTTGAAGGAGGGAATCTGTTTCTCTCTTCTCTCCAAATTGCCTTCAGTGGTTTGATAATATTCAAGTCAGGTGATTTGTCTGGCCAGGGCAGATATTGAAGTTCATCTTGGTGCTCCAAATGTCCAGGTTTTAGGATAATTTTAGCATCTGTTTCTGTAATTATAGTTTTAGCATTTCCAGCTCTTTCATGGATGTTGGCTTTGTGAAGTTCTCTGGCTGGTTTTTGAGAAAACAGGGTCTTAATCGCAGTCATAATTATAATGACTGTTGTTTTTAAAACACCAAACAACTGGGAAAAAGGTTACAGATGCTCCTGCCAAACAGGCTTCTGTGATTTGTCCTTTTTTGTCTAACAAATCACCCATTTCACCCATGACTTGTACTAACCACAGCTGAAGACAAATTATACTACACTGATCTACAGCTTAGAGACTATAGACAATGAAAATATTAATAAAAATTAAATGTTTATTCATAAACATTTCATATCATAAATGATATTAACAGTGGTGTATACACACACAGACACACACACACACACACACACACACACACACACACACACACACACACACACACACACACACACACACACACACACTGATTAATTCATTTACTGTATATAAAACCTGGAAGCTTCTGTAATTGAATATAGATATTTTCAAGTTTATCATGACCATAAGAGCCCTGCAGCTCACTAGATATTGGTGTAGATGCCATCCATGTTTCTTTAGCCTTTGTCACTCTCTATTACCACTAAGCTCACATATCAACCGCCCACACTGGATAGAAGACACTCTCTGCATGCTAACATGACCTCTTCACTTTTAACAAGAGTTAACTGGGATTTATTTTTTTTTTCTTATTTTTGCCTCATTCTTCTTTGCTAAAGCCTTTTAAACACGTCCTTACTTGCTGAACACATAATAATGATTAATTAAAACCCAATTAGCTAACTTTCATTAATGGGAACTCACACTAAGCTATGTGGGGTCAATGTTAGGATAAAGTCAATAACAATCTGACGTTTGTGATTATCCATGAATAATAGCAGCCCTCCTGCCCCTGTTTACATTCAATAAAAGCTGACATTTGACAAGGAATGTTGCTTTAAAAGGTAGAACGTATGGAAAAGGTGGATTTATTAACTTTCTTCCATATATTTAGACATTTTCAAATATTGAATTCTCTCTGCATTGTTTAATATAGGTATAAGAATGAAATTAGAATGAAATTATGGGGTGTGTTCAGCTCGGCACTTCTTGGAATGCGTGAACCCCTGGCCGTGACAGCAGGTAGTTCTGCCTGAGTGATCAGATGAACAGAACCCATCTGCACCTCCTCATCATACATACTGTCCTCACCGAGACCCTCTGTCCACAAGGTCAAGCTCGCAAACAAACAGAGTTTGTGGCAAAGTTTCAAGTTCACAGTATGTGATGGTAAATTACAAATATTATTATTTTTTTTTTTACAGTCATCTCCCTTAAATAATTGGCAAAGGTGTGACCAAAAATGATGCAAAGCACACATCATTAGTCATATCTGATTTTTAAAGAAATAGTTCACCCAGAATTGAAAATACTCACCCTCAGGCCATTTGAGATGTAGATCAGTTTGTTTCTTCAGCAGAAGAGATTTGGAGAAATTACATCGCTTGCTCACCAATGAATCCTTTGCCGTGAATGGGTGCCTTCATAATGAGAGTCCAAAATAGCTGATAAAAACATCACAATAATTCACGAAGTAATGCACACGACTCCAGTCCATCAATTAATGAAGCGAAAAGCTGCATGTTTGTAAGAAACAAATCCATCATTTAAACATTTATAATTTACACTTTTTTTTACAAACATTTAAATCAAAACCATTGCTTTTGGCTAAAATACTTTATCCATAATATTGCTTTCTTCAGTGAAAAAGTCATCTCTTCTGAATCAGGAGAGAAAAATGCACAGCACTGTTTACAAGTGAAAAAAAGTGTCTTAAAAACACACTCTGGAGTAAAGTGGATTACTTGTGGATTATTATGATGTTTTTATCAGCTGTTTTGACTCTCTTTCTAGTGGCACCCATTCAATCCAGAGGATCCATAGAAGAGCAGGTGATGTAATGTCACATTTCTCCAAATCTCTACATCTAATCTACATCTTGGATGGCCTGAGGGTGGGTATATTTTCAGCAAATTTTCTTTTTTGGGTTAACTTTTCATTTAAACATCTGAAAAATGGTGATATTTAATTTCTTTAGTAAACAGACCCTATAATACATTTGCACTGTTAAAAACATCACAAACAATGGTCTGTTCATTGTCACAATTCAAGAATCTGCATGGTAATGATACATTTCCAGTTGCCTCTCTCTCTTACCCTAAAAATCCTGACATATTTCCTGCAACATAACACAACGCACCCAAATGCATCAGAGCTGGAGAATGAGAAAATGAGAGTAAAAAAGAGAGAAAGAGAGATTGTTGGTTGTAGGTGGAAAGCCCTTAAAAGACAAAAAGAATCTCATCAGTAGAGAGACAGATTATTCCACATCGCTCTCTGAGGGTCGAGAGATCTTTTTTAATGTGGAGCCCAGCTGCTCCCAGTAATGGAGTTTAATGACTCACTCCTGTCCTTGTTTTATTATATTTTCTTTGCTAAAGCTAAACTCCACCTGTCAGACTGCCCGCGCGCGCACACACACACAAAGAATAAAAAGAAAGAACTAGCCATTAATATCACATCCACATGAAAATCACAAAAACAGTAAAATATTTTAACTCCAATAAATATGAAAGGGAAGTCGCTTCAGAAGCAGCTAAGCTATAACTATAAATGGTCGCCGTGATTTTGCCAAATAAGTTCCTGGATCAACATCTTTTGATGACCCTGGATCAACATTATTGTCCAAAAATATAGACTTAATCCAATCCCTACCCCTAAACCTAACCCTACCCATAATTTATGCCTAAAAATCAGATATTTCCTGAAAAGTTATTTCTCAATTCTGATTGGTTGATTGGAATGATGTTCCAGGATCAACAAGGATGTTGATCCAGGAACATGTTGTACTTTGTCAAATCACGCTCACCAACTATAAATATACACTAAAGATTACACACATTGTATTATTATATTTTAAAAACTATTACAGTAGTTGATATATTTTATATCAACTAATTGTGCATGGTCTGGCAGATTGAAGGGACTGATCTGCATTTGCTTTTTTACATCAACTAAAAAAAATAAAATAAAAAAATAAAATAAATAAATCTGCTATTTTAAATTAAATATAAAAATTACAAATATCTTAATTATAATCCCTTAATTGCTATTCATATCTAGAAGTAAGAAAATTCTAGTTCTATGTTCTACAATATTTTACTTGCCTGTATTATTAATATTCTCATGCCAATACTTTATTTATTTATTTATTTACATAAATATTATTAGGGAAAAAGGAATGACCATCATTCAGAGTCAGTCTGTGAGGATGAGCATCTGGAGCATCAGACCAATGAACTCGCCATTATTTATTTTTTTATAAAACTTAAATCCAAAGTCAGAACTCACTAAGAATATAATTGCAGAAAGCCCTGCAGTCTAAAGCAAATGAAAGAGAAACACAGTAACCCAGAAAACAACAACATAACAGAAACTCTTTTAAATCCCAGCATGACAGAACATTAATCACCCACAAGTTTTCCCCTTCTTTCCATCTTGCTCAAAGACACATTAAATAACACTTAATTTCAATATTCACTCTCCCCATCCAGTCCCAAGCAAAGCATGTTGGGAGCTAGAAATCCTCTGCCCAGTTCCAGTTAATGCCAACAAAAATGATTAATGTAGTCCCAACACCAGTGGATTAAGTAAACTTCCATTTTACAATTGTAAGTAAATTGCACACAATCAAATTTATGGAAAAATGTTTCACCAAAGATTCCATCTGCTTTATCTCAAATATCTATCACAACTTAATTTGAATTCCCCATTGCAAACTGACCCCATATAATTCGTAGTGTGAAGAAAGTCAAAATGTTTGTGTGGCCTAATTCAATTAGACAGAACAGAGTTAGAGGTTGTGGTTCCAAACCTGTGGTCAACTTCTCATTAGTCAGATAATGTTCATACCCTATACTGTGATCTCTAAATGTATTATGGCTGCATGTAATTTCTCTGAATGGTGTGAGAAGAAGCCAGTGTGTACTCCATCTGCCTTTGAACCCTTTGACCGCTGCTACTCAGAGTAAAAAAAAAAAAAAAATGCTATACAGATGCTTTTATCATATTGTAACTTTCCTCCAGAAATCCCATAGAGCGGAAACGGTCAGTCAAACTGATGTGAGAGTGAAGGAGGTGTTAAAGCAGAACAAGAAATGTCATGGGGATGTATGTGCACAGGATAACAGTCATATATACACATTATACTGTGTGTATGTATATATAAAAATATATATGAAAAAAAAAAGATTTTTAAATAATATTTCTAGTAGTTAATAGCGCTTCTGAAATAAAACTCATACCTATATAATTTTATTTCAGAAACACAATTAAAAAAAAAAATTATTCTGGAGCATCAGTGACAGTGAGCGTTTGAACTTTTCGTAATAGTTGCGTATGAGTCCCTCAGTTGTACTTAGTGTGGAAAGATAGATCTCTAAATCATACAGTCATTGTTGGAAAGGGTTCAAATATGCGAAAGATGCTGGAAAACCAAAGAAATTGTGGGACCTGAAGGATTTTTCTGAAGAACAGCGGGCAAACAAGGGACTCATGAACAACTATCACAAAAAAAAAAAAAAATCATAGAGGTAACAATACAGTATTAAGAATCAAGCATATGTAAACTTTTCAACTGGATCATTTATATAAATTCAACTATTGAGTGGACTGTAAACATCTTTTGTGTGAAATATCGTATTCAGCTCAGTACTAAATAAAAAACAACATGCATTTTGTATGATCCCTCTTTTTTGATAAAATAATTAAAATTTTACAAATACTGCAAAGTGTATGTAAAACTTTTACCACAACAATATATATATATAGTTTCTTGTTTTATGAAAAACACATTACAATTTAAAATACTTTTTTCCATTTTAATATATTGTAAAATACATTTAAAAATATTGCCATTATGGGAAAAAAATCTATTTTTCATCAGATAAATGCAGTCTCTGTGACCATAAGACATCTACATCAAGTGGTTAAAATTAGAATCAATTTATAATTTGCAGAACATCATTAAAGAGGTTAGGAAGTATCTTATATAGACCACAATGAACTACTCTGGTCATAAATTAACCTGTACCTGATAACATCATACCAAGATCAAACCCAAAGGTGTTCTCTCTCTATAGTGGAAGCAACGACACATATATTCCTCATCATAACAGCATCATTCTTAAAGAATTCAGAACAACTTGGTGCATGAAACCCACACATTTTATACCCTCAATATTGGTTATCTTCTCTGGGTTACAATGAAGTATAGTGGGGTTGATGTGTCCATTCCAGTGTGCACAGGAAATCTACACCTCTGTCTGTATCTTAGAGTTAGAATCCATCCACGAGCTTGGAGAAAACATTTGTCTTGATCTATATTACTAAGAAGAAATAAAGAGAGTGAATTCAGACAATAGTCTTCTTTGGTTTAAGCTTCAACTTAGTGCCTTTGTGATTTATATGAAAGTCTATCTGTGTGTGTTTGTGCATGTGTGTCAACAGCCCTTGACCTTGGCTTACACATACACACACACACACACACACTGTAAAAGCCAGATAAAAATCAATCTCAGTCATATACACTCTGACATCGTCTCCTAATCTCTATGCTTTTCATATGGTCCATTCGCAATGTACTCGTCATCCCAGCTGTCATGCTTCATAATTATTATCTCTATGAACTGATCGAGTAGTGGGCAAGGTACGTGTGTGGGTAGGTGAGTTGGGTGGTGCAGCTATCGGACCATCAATAATGAAACTGTTGGCTGCTGTGAAACTGTGCTGTTGGATCTCTGCCGGAGTCTGAGAACTGCTGCAGAGAACTGTGTCTGATCTTCACGGCAAAGAGAAAGAGAGAACAAACCGTCTTTAATGAGGACAGATGCATGACCTTATACATATACACACACTTTTCTGATTATACAGGAACAAATAAAAGTCTGAGGAGTGATTGAAAACACAGTGGTGTCAGTTCGGGTTAAGGGGTGGAATATGTGCTACCCTGGAAAGCAGAAGCACATACGAGATAAAAGATTATATTCAGAATGGAATACTAGCATATGACAGTATACTGCCTACTACTAATGTTTGAAAATAGTATGTGAATGCAAAGAAAGACTGCAGTATGTTGTGCTGTTGTCAAATAACTTTTTTCCATCCAAACCAGTTAACTGCAAATTTTGAGAAAAATTTAGAAAAGCCATGTATGGATCCAACTGTGACAAACTGCTCTCAACTGGATTGGGGAGGGTGTAAATAATTCACACCATGTACACTATTCTGCATATTATTTTAATTTGTGAAAAGTATGCATCACAAACATTTTTCCCTTTTTAGGTTACACTACTGTTCAAAGTAATTTAATATCATTGAACATAATTTAAAGGGGTTATATGATGCAATTTCAAGTTTTCCTTTCTCTTTGGAGTGTTACAAGCTGATTGTGCTTAGATAAGATCCCCAAAGTTGCAAAGACTAAAGTCTCAAATCCAAAGAGATATTCTTTATCAAAGTTAAGACTGCCACACACCCCTAAAATGGCTCATTCAAACACACACCCACATGTCTACGTCACTGTGTGGGAATATTTGTGTAATGCCACCCAAATGTTCACGCAAAGAAGAAGGCATGGTTTCAGTAACTGCAGTTAGTGTTGAAGCAGCCATGTCAGGGAGATGCTGTGTGTATCTAGGTGAAAGCAAAAGCACTTTCTTTGGCCTTCCGAAAGTAGATGCATTTAGGAATCTTTAAGATCTTTAAGATTTCTTACAACAGAATAGCAACGCATTTTATGGACGACCGTTTCGTGAACCTAGGAGATGAGGTAATTCTGACTTTGCTATGATAATCTGGTGCTTCTGAATCAGCTACTGTAAGTATGTTTTGTTATTAGTTTAAGTATTTGCTATTGACTGTTCAAATGCAGAGTTTTGCGCATTGTGTGTGTGTGTGTGTGTGTGAGAGAGGGAGAGATAGAGAGACAGGGTCACATCACAGAGCCAGCTGTCTTAACCGTCCGTGGCTTGTGTACTGCAAACACATACGAGCTTCATCACTGTGTCCGTCACGCGACTCTGTTCCCCTTTCGGGCTTGAACTGATGGTAAAACTAAGACATTATTAACTGTCTTTACATTTATTTTGAAAGATTAAGCTTGTGATTATGGAAAGGGGCATTAAATTTCTGATGAGTGCTTGCTGTGTTCGGCCAATCACAATGCACTGGGCCAGTTGGCCAATCAGAGCAGACTGCGCTTGTTGAAAGGAGGGACTTTGTAGAAAATGAGAGAGTTGGGGCATAGAGGATCTACAATAATGTACAGTATTTGAAAAATAATGTGTTTTTTGAACAATAAAGCACGTCAACATATTCTGTTAGACCAAATATACAAAATAACGATCATTAAAAAAGCATCATATGACCCCTTTAATATCAGTAAGTTTATATTTTTAGTCACCCCAAATCAGCATATTAGAATGATTTCTGAAAAATCATGTGACACGAAAGATTGGCGTAATGGCTGCTGAAAATTCAGCTTTGCATTACAGGAATAAATTACATTTTAAAGTATATTCAAATAGAAAGCAATTCTTTATCATAATTTATTATTAATTGAAAATAATATTTTACAATATTACTGTTTTTTTACTGTATTTTTTTTAATAAAAAATGCAGCATTGATGAGCTGCATTTAGCATACACACTGATGCCCAGTTGTAATCACAGAAATGAATATTTGTATTTTAATAAAAAAAGCAATGCAATGCAATTAAATAAACAAGCAGGAAGGAGATGTTTAATATTTGCTTCTAAAACTAAATTCTGTAATCATTTACTGAGCACCAAAAACGACAATTATATAAAAAAAAAATACTATAAAGCAATCTGTTAGTATGTAGCCATGTTTGGTATATTGAAAATATGTAGTTTTGTATCTTTCAGTACTCGTAGAAATACAACAAATAGACATTGAAATATTATATATAATAAATGTTTAATATTACAGTAGTTTAAACAAATATTTATCAGCAAATAACAACATACATATCAGTCATTTCCTCACACAAAAATTCTGCACCTTCTGCTAAAGAAAGTCATACAGATTTGGAACAGCATGAGGGAGAGTAAATTTTTCATTATGGGTGAACTATTCTTTTAAAACATTGATATTGCTTCTATAGTTCAAATTCCCCACTGGAAACAAAACAGTCTGAGTGCACTGCGTTGTGGGATACTCAGTGTACAATGTGCTCTGGCTGTATAATGCATAGGTTAAATGTAGATGGACATCTGGGTTTTTCCATGCATGGAGGAAATTATCGAAAACCGTGAGTAGTAGGTAGTAAATGCCTCTCAACAAACCCAGAGAGAAAAAATGGCCTGCCGAGGACATTTGAAGAGCACACTCATCTCCCCCTATCAAACATAACAGCACTTTCTATTAAATTACGCTGAGTGGATCAGAGATTTCTGCTGGGCCATTCACAGCCATAACTTTTAATTTTCCTTCGAAATTCAATCAATTAAGACACCCATAGTCCTGATGAAGAAATATCTCTTATCCTGTCTCATTAAAGTTGTCATAAGAGTAATGTCTTTTCTGAGATTCTCATCTCACACACACACATTCATTCCTGCCTAACAAATCATGTCACGGTGACCAGCAATATTCTACCTGAGTCCACCGTGCGAGAACAACCTTTCTAGATGATTTAATTTACGAGGGAAATGAAAACAACGCTGCAGGTTCCTGGGCCCTTGTTTGGTCCAGTACTGAATGATGTCACTACTTTCCCCCCACCACCCTTTCTTTTTCAGCCCTCCAGATAAGGAGGGTCAATAAAGAAGAGAGAATAGATGTGGGCCCCTGTGAACATGGTGGCCCCGAGCAGCCAGGAGGAAACAAGTGATGACACTCATCTATTTGGGTGAAAAAAGAAGGGATGACACTCATCCATTTCCTAGCAGACAGAGGTGTTTGGTCCGGTAATGAAGTCATAATAGCAGATGACACAACTGTGCAATATAGACTTGCCCTCAGAAAGTGACACCGCGGGGGGCGTTTCATCATAAACTGTGTGTTTGTGTGTATGTCTGCCTGTGGCGTTTGTGTTCATATGTTTTATAGCAGTCTGGTGCATGTCTGTGTGAGCTCCTGATTTTTGCTTCCAAAATTACTTTGTAGAAATGACATCTATTTAAGCTGCAGATGACAACAGCAGGTTTCCACTCAAATAAGGTCTATGGAGATCAATATTATCATTACTGCACATACGCCACACATACAAAAGGAAAATTATTCTCATTGCTATAAAAACACTGGATTTGTTTGGAATAGATGCCTAACATTATGGTTACAGCACAGTACGTACTGCCTTCTATTAAAAAAAAAGCATGAAACAATATGTTTGCAGGATAAATGTTGAGCAGTAGTAAACTACTACTTGATTCTACACTGCCTAACTAAATTGTTCAATTCAGAAAATTGTGTCCGAGTTACTTGGAAATTAATATGGATATCTGGTGTTGTGGTGTTGGGGTCAAAGCTTTGGCCTTGCAACCTGAAGGTTGCAGATTCAAGAGAAATTGTTCCTGTTCTGCACATCATGATGGGATATTAATGTATTGTATACTTCACAAGGAAAAATGTATTTTTTTTTCTTTTTAATGTGAAAAAGTATGCAATATGCAGAAAAAAAACGGACAGCAACAACAACAATAACGGATAAAATAATAATAATAATAGCCACAGTAGTGGAACCTGTAGAAGCGGTAGGCTAATGCAGTGCAAGCCAAGTTGATTAAAAAAAGAGTTTCTGATCGGGCCAGTAAAGGTCAAGCACATGAAGCAAAATAGGCCATCAAAGAAAAATTAATAGGCGATAATATGATTGTTTAAAGTTAACAAATAAACCAAATCTAACAGATAAAAAGGTGACTGAAAGAGCAATACTGTCAATTAGCACAAAGCTGGAGCACCAAAAATTGCAGCACCAACTTGTAAAAGTGCTTAACAGTACAGTAGGTTAACATACAATGCGTTCTTTGATTCACGGTCTTATTCTGCCCCCTAGTGGATCAAATTGAAATTAATACAAGCCTTAACATAATGAGACTTATGTTGAAATAATGACTTGTGTCAAAATAACGACTTAATATGTCGCAATAATGAGTTATTATGTCGAAATAACGACTTAATATCTTGAAATAACGAAGTATTAAGTCGAAATAACGACTTAATATCTCGATATTATGTCGAAATAATGACTTAATATCTCGAAATAACGACTTATTATATAATGACTTATGTCGTAATAACGACTTAATATCTCGAAATAACGAGTTATGTCGAAATAACGAGTTATGTCGTAATAACAACTTAATATCTCGAAATAACAAGTTATGTCGAAATAACGACTTAATGTGTCAAAATAACGAGTTATTATGTCGAAATAACGACTTAATATCTTGAAATAACGAGTTATTATGTCGAAATAACAACTTAATATCTCGAAATAACGACTTATGTCATAATAACGACTTATGTTGAAATAAGTTATTATGTCAAAATAACGACTTATTATCTCATAATAAGACTTAATATCTCGAAATAACGACTTATTATGTCGAAATAACGAGATAAGTTTCCTTTTTTTTCACCATGCAGTTCAGGGCTTCCGTACAGTACTGTTGTACACCACCATTTAAAAGTTTGGTGACAGTAAGTTGTAGGTTTTTTTATTTTATTTTATTTTTTATCTATTATATGTAAAAAAAAAAAAAAAAAAAAGGTTTTCGTTTAAGGGTGCATTGAATCCTAAAATAAAACGTTCACGGTGTCAAGCAAGGGTTTTTTTTTTGAGCACATATTCAGCATTTTAGAATGATTTCTAAAGGCTTCTGAAAATTCAGCTAAATAAACTACATTCAAAAATAAACTACATTCTAAAATATATTAAAATAGATATCAGTTATTTATAATTCATATTTTTACAATATTTCTCATTTTACTGTATTTTGATAAAATAATTACAGCCTTGGTGAGTATAAGACTTTTTAAAAACAAAAAATCTGACCAACCCCAAAAATTTTTTAACTACTTTGTACTTTTAATTTAGTGAGTGTCATCCAGTTATAATCTCAGAAATTATTAATTACTTATAAAAATATTTTTTTTTTGCATCCAATTTTGCTTATAAATATTCAGCTTTTGGCAGTCCAATGAAATTATATTATGAAAGCAATTTGATGGTTGATTTTCAAGTTTCATTCAAATGCATTTGAGATTGTTTAATTGCTGCACAACCTGGCAGGTTGTGGGTATTTTATGCATGCAGAAAATGAGCATTCCATGCAGAGTGCACAAATCGCATGCTACTATCTATTATTTTTGAAAGACAGCATGTACTGTAATTCTGACATACCCATACATGCATTCATAACAATTCCCAATCCACAGAGAGGGTGGAAGAGGGAAAGAGAACATAAATAAATAAAATTTGACATGCCATCTACAGTGAAAGAGCCAAACTAGCACACTGACATTAAAACCTAGGAAGCTGTATGGACAGCAAACTACAAATACATACAGTATATAGACATATTAAGCAGTTTACAGTGCATGCTGCCCGCTGTGATGAACATGAGAATGATATGAAGTGAAATAGCAGATTTTTTAAGGATAACTACATCCTTAGCTATATATATATTTGAGTTTAACAGCTGCTCTTAACCTTGACCTGTGTGTGTAATCACTTAAATGTAAATTAGACTCCAATATTTGAAATTAAATGGCAGTTTTCCAGAAGAAAGAACTAATTACCTTCCATTTCCCTGGCCAAGCGCTACCATCAGTCTGTCTGGATTCCTGCCATCCTTGAGCAGACCTCGCAAGGAAGAAAAAATGTTTTCTCACATACATGAATAAAAGAAAAAAAAAGTACTGCTCTCCGCTCCCATCTGGGTGACCGATGACTCACATGGAGATGAAGGCAAGGTTTAACCTCAGTGCAAGGAATATTATCTAAAAGAACAAGTGAGATTTTTTAGTATTTTTAAAGCATTTAATTAAATAAAGGCAGGTACTTGTAAAAATGTAATATGTGTAAGATGTTCTTTGTGCAGATGCATTATAATGCTGGAGCACAGCTGTTGAGAACAAATCAACCTACAATCTAAAGCTGTCACTGGGGTGGTACCTTTTCAAAAGGGACACTTCTGTACTTTTAAGGTACTAATATGTACACTTTAGGTACTTATATGTATTTTTAAGGTACCAATATGGACTTTTTAGGTACAAAGGTGTGCCTTTTGAAAAGGTACCACCCCAGTGACAGCTTTTGTACCTTTTTTTCAGAGAGTGTAAAAGCACTCTTTCAATACAAAAGTATATTTACATATTTTTCTAAACAACATTTGAGTGGTGCAGCCCATGCAAACTATGGCATTCATATTGGGATGCTCAGACGTTTGAGTTGTTTTGTAGCATGTTGCTATGGGGTTGCTAGGTGTTTACTAGAGTGTTTACCAGCTCAAGTCAAAAGAGAGTATACACAAGTCTATGAAATATTCAGGGATACTTGTATTTAACAGAATTATGTTTTTTTTTTTAATTTTTATTATTATTTTTTATAATGTTTCTGGGAATTATCATACACCAGAACGAAAGAAAGCAGAAAAGAAAGAGTGTGAAAGAGAAAGAGTGACAGAAACGAGAGACAGAAAGAAAGAACAAAAGAATGAAAAAGTGAAAGAAAGAAAGAGCGAAAGAGTGAAATAAAGAATGAGGGAAAGAGCTAAAGAATGCGGGTATACATCCTATGCATAAAGAAAGAAAAAGTGACGGAAAAAAAGAAAGAAAGAGTGACGGAAAGAAAGTGTAAAAGAGTGAAACCAAGCAAAAGAAAGAGCGAAGAAAAGAAAAATTTTAAGCAAAAGAAGCTGAAAAAAAAACCCGAAATAAATTTAAAGAGTGTAAAAAAGAGCAAAAGAACTAAAAAAAGAAAGAGTGAAAGAAAGAAAAATTGAAAGAATGAATGAATCAAGTGCATTCACTTATTGGTTTATATTAGTGGTGGGCCGTTATCGGCGTTAACGTGCTGCGTTAACGTGAGACTCTTATCGGGCGATAAAAAAATATCGCCGTTAATCTATTCTCAAATTTGGGTTGGAAGCTGGGTCTATACTACGCAAGCTATGATGACTTTCACCGTGATAGTTTAGCGCGGATGTATAACTAGACGAATTGCACTGTAGGAGGAGAGAACGAGTCTTCGAACCTGTGTGTATGCCTACTGTGAAATTACCAAGCTTCCCAAAAAAACCTGTTTCACACATACTCCATCTGCAGTGCGTATGCAGTCCGTGTGTGTGTGGTGCAGAAGCAGCACGGACTCATTGTGCTTTTCACACAGGACGCGTTTGCAGTCCGCTACTGATCCGCGGCTGTTTAGTCCACAAACACAACATTTGTTTATCATTCTATATTTCAAACCATGTTTAAAAAAAAAAAAAAAGACTCTTATCACAGAACAGTAACAATCTTTCATAATCATAGACATTAGTTTAAACTTAATAAATATAAACAACATTTTTTTGTTTATATAAACAACGGGCAATTTAGAGCGTTGTCTGTGCATACTATGGATTTTTTAATAAACTGTATACCAAATTTGGTCTTTTCATAGCACTTACTTTATGCATTGGCATTCATATTGGGATCCTCAGACGTTTGAGTTGTTTTGTAGCATGTTTCTATGGGGTTGCTAGGTGTCTAGAGTGTTTACCAGCTCAAGTCAAAAGAGAGTATACACAAGTCTCTATGAAATATTCAGGGATACTTGTATTTAACAGAATTATGTTTTTTTTTTTTTTTTCATGTTTCTGGGAATTATCATACACCAGAAAGAAAGAAAGCAGAAAAGAAAGAGTGTGAAAGAGAAAGAGTGACAGAAACGAGAGACAGAAAGAAAGAGCAAAAGAATGAAAAAGTGAAAGAAAGAAAGAAAGAAAGAAAGAAAGAAAGAAAGAAAGAGTGACAGAAACATAGAGAGAGAAAGGAAAGAGAGAGAAAGAGAGAGTGAAAGAGTGAAATAGAGTGTGAGGGTGAGATATAGAGTGAGGGAAAAGAGCTAAAGAAAACAAAACATGAAAGAGAGCAAAAAGAAAGAGTGTGTGTAGAGTGTAATATATATATATATATAATATTTTTATCTAGAAATATACTAAAGACTGAATTTGGTATTGAATGCAACGAGCAATTTAGAGCGTTGTCTGTGCATAGTATGGATTTTTTAATAAACTGTATACCAAATTTGGTCTTTTCATAGCACTTACTTTATGCATTAAGCCAGGGGTGTCAAACTCAATTCCTAGAGAGCCGGAGCCCTGCAGAGTTTAGATTCAACCCTAATTAAACTCACCTGATCCAACTAACAAAGTCCTTCAGGCTTATTTGGAAACTACTTGGTATGTGTTTTGGAGCAGTGTAGGAACACAACTCTGCAGGGCTCCAGCCCTCCAGGAATTGAGTTTGACACCCCTGCATTAAGCCACATTAAGCGTTTTCTGTGTGGTGCACTGGAAAGTGCAGAGCTGTGAATGCACAACAGATCTTTGACTGCTTTTGGAGGTTTAGAAGTCAGCAAATATAAAACACACTATGTGACATAAATTTACACTCAATATTAGTGAAACAAAGTCAGATATTGTCTAAAACAAAAGGTATGACTGCTGTGTATTTACACTTGAGACATTGGTCTGCACTTCACTATAATTTTTTTTTAGAACGAACTTGGTGACCCAGGCTTGGCATCCATCATACCCTGCCAAACCCAACTGATGCCACTTCATGTGTAGGTGAATTTATTTCTTAATAGAAGGAAGGTGTGTTTATTTATTCATTAGTGTAGTCGTTTTATGGGAAATGTAAGTTATGTATTTGTAATAAACGCTTTAAGAATCCATACAGTGGAGGACTATTATTTTGCTGCACGGAACTGAGGAATAACTACTGACGGTTTGATGTTTGGTTGACCAATTAGCAGAAAAATCAAGCCAAATCAATGTTTTTCGATTTTTTATTTTTATTATTTATTTATTTATTTTTTTTAAGAAATGAAAACTGAAAAATTGCTGTTTCCTTGTTTTTATTTTTCAATATTAAATCAAAAATCAAAAGAACAAATGATACATGGATTCAACACCATGGCAACCACTGATTGATAATTATTTTGTTGTGACTTTTTTTGCATTGTTCAGACGAGCAGAGGATCATGTCAGATAATATTATTAGAGTAACAAAAAGGTTAAAAATGTATTGTTTTCTTTTGTCATCTTTTTTATTATTATTTTATCCTCTTGAGTCTCATGTTAAATTACAAATATTATAAAATCGTTCCTTACCCTCAGGGATGACAATTCACACTGGTTTTATTTCTCTTTGTAGTTCTAATTCTTTATTGTTCTCCTGGGGGGAAAAGACTACAGCAAAACTAAAGTACATATTTTAACATGAATTCATTATAATAAATCAATTCCTGAATTTAGAGTTAATACACCAGGGAATGTGTCATGTTTAAGTGTAACTTACTGTAGGGTTTAGATTTGAGAAGCACTTATTTTCTGGAGGGAACAGCAGTAGTTGAAACTGGAGAAGGTAGGTGAAAAATGGTCTGGTCTTCCTTGGGTCAGATGTTTGATTGTCAAGAGCGTATGATGGAAGTCAGAATAAGGCCGACAAGCTGTTTACCAGAGAACGGGCAAGACGCAAACTGACACACAGACAGTTCACACACGTTCAAAACACACCAGGAGCAAGTTGTGGAAGACAAAGTTTGACCTGTGGCTTTATATGAAAAAAAAAAAAAATCACAAAGATATATCTCAGGTGTTTCTTCTAGACAGCAACAAAGATAAATAGAAAGTAAAAGGATGTCAGAATCTAAGAAGTAGAAGAGTTTCAGAAAAATCCCAACAGTCTTTCAAATTTATAACTGCCACGATACCAACATCTGCAGTCAAAAATATATGACCTCAAGCATTCCTCATTAAATACTTCCCAGATCAATTTATATGAAAACACCATATGGACAAAAGTATTGGGACACATCTCCTAATTACTGATTAATGGATTTCAATCCGACCCATTGCCACATGTGCATAAAATTAAGCACCGAACCAAACAGTCTGCATACACAAAAATTGTTGTGTGACAACAATTATCTCATTTGCTTCTGTTTATTTTCCCTAAAGAATTTTAGTAAGTTCACTTTAGTTACAAAAGAGTAACCTCCAAGCAATAAAATATTCCTCTCTGTGGGCTGTTTAACTAAAAATCAGCATTGTATTATTTATTTATTATTTTTTATTTTTTGAAGTTTTAGTACTGCATTGTAGCTCATTCCACAGTGGATCTGATCAGTTTGTTTCCGACAGATACCCAGGGCTATAAACTCTCAGCAGGTAACAGCAGGTAAAACTCGCACCCTCAAAAATCTCTCTGAGCTGCAAACTAGCGAAACTTTGAATAATCCGTTTCTTCCTCGAGGGAAGTTTTTTTCCAGATGGCAAAGCAACCACAACAACTTTTTGCAATAGCTGCGGCACAGTCTGCCAAAGTCTTACCTGCAGAATTTTCTGGAAGCATTTGTCATGAAAGGGAACGGGTGTTCCCAAGATTCAAAGCTTGGGAATTATCACCAAGAAAGTAAACAAAACAGACAATCTAAAATATACAAACAAAGCAACTACCCTAAAAGGAAATCAAATACCTTCATAACTGTGTTCCCGTCTGCATCAGAGTTGGTCTATGATGTTAACTTTACTACATAGCAAAAACAAAAACTTTGTGTCACTATTTATCAGCAAACTTAGTTGGAGATGTAGCTTTCGATTAAGACTGTAATTAGTAATTTAGGCAGAAATGTGTAGGACATTTATTATATGTAAAGATGGACTTGAAAAATGAAAATTCTGTCATAATTTACTCACCCTCATGTTGTTCCAAACATGTATGAGTTGCTTTCTTATGTTGAACATAAAAGAAGATATTTTGAAGATTGCTGGTAATTTAGCAGTTGGTGGTTGCCATTGAATTTCATAGTATTTTTTTTTTCCTACTATGGAAGTCAGTGGCAACCACCAACTGTTTGATTACCAGCAATCTTCAAAATATCTTCTTTTATGTTCAACATAAGAAAGCAACTCAGGTTTGGAATGACATGGGTGAGTAAATGATGACAGAATTTTCATTTTTGGGTGAACTATCCCTTTAAGCATCTCAAAAAAGGGCACAGCGGTGATTGTTCAAAACTAACTCATTACAGATCTCAAACCAGCAACATACGGTTCGCCAGTTCTCAGGTTTACCCATTCTGAAACAACTAGAAATAGTGCAGAATCACAGAATTTTATTTATTTTTTTTTTATGAAGAAAATGGATTTTTTCTTAATTTTATGAATCAAAATTTACAAAACCTCTAATTCAATGAAGTCCAAAAGTTTAACACAACATTAAATAAATCAGGCATTTTTTTTCTTTTCCCATTTAATCAGAGTTTTAGGATTTTGAAACAGTAAAAAATACTGCATATAACTGCATTAAAAAAAATAATAATAATAATAAAATAATAATATTAATAATCATCATATTCTGCACTTCTAGGTCACTAAGTAAATTTGTGACAGTGATCATGTGACTTTCTAAATACTCATTAAAGCAAAATAAAATAAACTTAACATTCTCAAAAAAATATATTTACTTTTGTATGCTGATAATATAATTGTTATTGTTATTATTATAATTATTAATTGTATTAATACTATTATTAATGTAATCTGTCATTTGCAACAATGCCACAGAAGAACCTTGCAATGAACAGTTATTAAAAGAACCATTTTTACTAGTGTGAAGAACATTTTAATAATCTAAGGAATCTTTTGTGCAAGGAAAGGGTTCCATGGATGTTAAAAGTTCTTCCTGGAACCATCAATGGCAATAAAGAATCTTTATTTCTAAGAATGTTGGTTCTTCCTTGCATGTGAGCAGTCCTGGGTTCAAAACAAATCTTGTATTTTAATATGTAATGCATAATCAGATACTTTTCATTCTTTGCATGTCTACAGTCATAACAATAACAGCGAGACTAGAAATAAAGAGGAGGAAAAAGAAAGAGAGACATTGCTGAACAGGACAAATTATCTCTTATGCATTTCCTACGTGATCGGCCGTCTGCACCCACAGCTCCACTTGACCTCTATGACCCCCACCGCTGTTGTCATATTCAGAACAGCCTGACCTGACGAATGAAAGAACGAGACGAGGCACATTTCTACACATCCACACAGTGCTCACTTTGATTCCAGCCTTACACATCACTGCAGATCTCCTCAGAGACCCATCTAATCACAACAGATATCCATCCAGCCATCTCTCTGCTTTCCCATGCCACATCCTCCATTCAACAGAGCTGAGAAGAGAGAAACCACAGAAGATGATATCAGAGCTGTTATTTGTTGTTTTACTGCTACCAACACCATATTGACGTCTATGGAAATTAGAGCAATATACTGTATGAAAGCGTGCCAAATCACACAGTCTCCTGTTAATAGCGTCCTAATAACGCCGCCTCATGTTTTTCATTTTTAAAGCATGCTTTATGAAAGCATCTCTCCAGGGGAATGTGCACACTTGTACATTTGAATGGACACAGCTCCAATAAATCTTAAGTTTATGCAACAAATAAATGAATAACAGCAAAGGAAATATGAATCCATCTTAACAGCCCCTCTTCAGCGTCAAAAGAAAATATTGCTCAATTTAAATTTAATGACTGGCTCCATTTTTGCTGCCGGAGTGGCTGGGCGCAGTGCTGCTGCCGTAATAACAATAATAGACTGTTTTATGGGCTGCCCTTCACACGGGAGGATCTGGTATAGACAACACAAAACATAACTGCAGGAGCTTAACCAGCAGCCGAGGCTCTGAGACAGGAGGCTCATGCCGGAGATTTCATTGCCTGAGAAGGTAAAAACAAAATTGTCCTTATACAGCTACACAAGTGAGTCAATAATGAATATTTCCTTTTTCATTTTAGAATGTGCAAAGTAAAACATTAGTTATAAAGAAAAAGAAGGTGGGAAATAAATGAAATGAAGCAGATTAAAAAAGAAAACCTTATGAAAATGCATACTCCAGAACTTCTGCTCCTTCTCTCAGTAGAGCTTTAGACAAAACATGCTAAAAAAAAAAAAAAGAAGACATTTTAAATGACCTTTTCTCGAATAACAGTTTGCAGCTTTAAGTTCAGTGAAAGAGTTTGTGTGAAAGTGGGAAGTGATTAAAACTTTTCCTATTGTAACCTCTGTTCTACCTCTGTGCTGCCGGTGTGAAGCTCCAGGTTTTATTCTGACAGCGTTTCATTTCCTGTCTGAACAGTTTGAATTGGATTGACAGGAAGCTCTGGATCTCCCCGGTGCTGTTCTCAGAATTGGACTAACAGAACAGCTAACCTTTCCATCATTCCACTGTATGGAAAGAGAGAGTGAGAGAATGATTCTCACACGGAAAGATGACACTTTTTCTTGTTTTCTTAAAAATCTTCTTAACTGAAATGAAGCTCAAATTTAATTAAAGCCATATGTATATAAACTGTAACACTGCAATATGACAAAATGTTCAGCCACATTCATACTATAAATACATAAATTATAAATACATAGAAATATACTGTAAATAGCACAGAAGGAGAGGGTGATAAAGACAGTTAAACCAGGCATTGGAAGACAAGACATAAAGATAAAAAAAAATGCCATATCTGCTCCGGGTGTGTCCACAGTGTGTGTGTGTTCACTGCTGCGTGTGTGCACTTTGGATGGGTTAAATGCAGAGCTCGAATTCTGAGTATGGGTCACCATACTTGGCTGTATGTCACTTAAAAAAAAAAAAAAAAAAGCCATATTCCCCAGCAAGATCTGCTGCAGTGCTTCAATTAGTATTTTCTTCCCTTTACCAGCAGTCTGGTGATTTGACTGCATCTCAGCACTTCGTTTTAAAACAAAGACACAGTCAGTCACTTTAACAGCCAATTACATTTGTTATATTGGATATTTATTGCCAATTCAGAATGATATACAGTACATCACGTTTACAGCTTTTGATAATGTTTTGACTTTTAGCTGAGTGTAGTTGACCATTAGCAAACTGTTTTCACAGCCCACATCAGTCTGTCACAGCTGAGTGGTCATTACCATCCGTCATATCGAGACAACTTCAGGCTAATAATTCAAATAGAGAACACAACGGTGGCAGAGCGCAAACATTATTTAATGAGCAACACACAAGAGGCAAAAAAGGTGTCAAATCAATTAAACAAGAAATGGTGTGCAGGCTACAGTGTGTGTGTGTGTGTGTGTGTGTGTGTGTGTGTGTGAGAAAAATCATCTGTTTAGCATTTAATAATTCACCATGTGAAGGTGCACCAGTGGAACACTAGTTTTGCTGTTTTGGAACAGAATAAATGGCCTAAAACCACAGCTGTGCTCAGAGAAGTCTGTGTTTTTCTGTGAGCTCGATCCAAAGACACCCACATTGTTGTTGTCTTTCTGTTTGGATGAGTTTGGCTGCCTCTTCTCAGCCGAATAACAACAACAGATACTAAAATTTGCACTCGGCGAATGGAAGATCAGCCCACATACGAGAGACTTCAGCTCTTAGAAAGCTGGGGGTTTCAAAAAAAGAAAAGTCCTTTTTAAAGCAAGTCTGTTGTTGGTCATCTTGGGAACGCCCTGATCCAGCTATTTACAGTCAGGCAAGTACATCTTCTGTCTACTTCAATAAGAAAAGACCACAATCACTTACATTTTAATTACAACATGTCAAATCACCAATAATATCTGACAAAAACTGCATCATACATTCTTCTGCTTCAGCTCACATTCAAACTTTTAATTGAAAGGCAGGACTTACTTACCTACAGCCAGGAGGTTGAGCAATTTCTCCCATTAATTGTTCTGCCCATCTTCTCATTTTTCTTTCCCCAAAGAGATGCAGTGAGTAATAACAGCCTAGATGAGCTCAGAACATTTTTGGTTCTTCTATCATAATAACCTATTATATTAAAACCCATGATCTTTTCAAGTCACCTTCAGTAATATAAAGAGAGATAGCAATGCTTTATTGTTCCCAGCAGGCAACTTCAGCTGTAATATTAAACATTAAGTGCACAAAACACACACACAGTGTAATCAAGAAAGAACATTGAGTTTAACAGCATTACTGACGCAACACAAAACACAAATGCATCTGGCAATGGTATCTGCATGTGAATGGGAGAAATGCTTGAGCGCACTTTATGAAAAAGCTCATGCAGATAATAAGCTGTTAAACCAGTAATAAGAAACATTCTGGAGTAGTATGTTCATCTTATCCTGTCAATCACAACGCAAGGAAATGTAATGGCTGCTTTCCTTGCACATAGGGCAAGCCTTTCAGCACTCATCAACCCAGCTCATCTTTATTCTTATTGGTTTCTAAAGTGCCAAACATTGGTTTTCTGCTTGCTATTCTCCTTCTGGCATCCCATGGCAAAAGGTTGCATTTTATTTCACAAGGTTAATAAATCATATTCCTTATAAATCGATTCATTTTCAGTTTTGCTCAGCGTAATTAAATTAAAATTTTTTTGCATTCACTATTCACTTTTTATTGTACAGACGAGAGCAACCTGGAAATTCTGCTGGAAATTTCTCCTTTTTATTTATGGATGAACTATTTCTGACTCAACAAGCAAACCTGACAGATTCCCAGTGAACCTGGAAAGACCTGGAAAGCAGGAATATTTCAGTACTGTGCATCTGAATGGTCTGTCCATGGATGGCTATCTCTATATGAATGAGAAAGCAAAAGAGAGATGCATTTGAGGGCATAAAATGTGCTTGACTGAACTAGTGTGATTTCTCAGTGAGTCAGGGATCTTCTGACACGTGTGAGTCACCCACTCCAGACAGCCAATCTCACCCAGAGGACCCTTGAGGAGGTAAATAGACGAGGATTTCCAATGGTCTAATTTTCTTTCTCTTCGCTGTGAATCCATCCATCGCTATGACACATATGAAATAAGAAATGCAGATAGCCTGTTCACCCACCTCAGATGTGCATTTCTGCACAGGAAGCAGCTGAAAATGTGATATTTACAGCAGCAACTGCCATTGAGATGATTGTGAATGCTAACGGATAGCTTTTTCCGGGTATCATAGACCTCCTTGTGAGTATTGCATTCAACTTCGTATGCCATTTTACAAAAATAGTAGGCAGTATAGTGCACATACTATGCAGTTTTCCATTTCGATCCACTTTTGAGAGAGCAAGTGTGTGTGTCAGGGTTCAGGTAGAGGGATGAGGCAAGGACTCAGTACTGCAGAGAGAAGGGCTTTTTATTAATAATAAAATAAAATAAACAAACTAAAACTACCCCATAGGGGAAAACAGACAGGAACTTGACTGGCAAGGCAGGACACAAGAAGCGCAGACAAACATTCAACAAAAAACTCACACAAGACTGCAAACACAAGGAGAATAAATAGGGAGCTAATGACGAGGGTAACGAGGGAACACATGTGGGGCAAATTAAATCAATAATCAGGTAACAAGATGGGTGGGGTCAAGACAATTGACGAGCACATGGCACACAAAAACTAAGACAAAAGCCAAGTGCCCACACAAAACAAAAACACAAGCACATGGCCAGCAAACCAATCACAAGCCATGTGCTTGAACAAGACACGAACACGCAGCTAATGAGCAAACTCATAAGCCACGTATTCACACAAGACAAGACAGCATGCAGCCAGCAAAAACCAAGCTGTGTGCTACAATACAAGACAACAAGAAAAGCACACGGCCAAACACAAACCGCGCGCTCACATGAAAACCACGACATGACGGGAGTGTCAGGGCTCTGTCACAAAACCATGAATAACATTAGACTGAAGTGACAGAACCCTGACAGTGTGTGTGTGTGTGTGTGTGTTTGAATGAATGTATGAGAGTGAATGAGATGATCTATCCAGCTATAGTGGTTTTATGTGTGTTGGTTTCTCAGAGAGCGCTGAAAATGAGTTTGATCTGCACTTCTGCTCTTTGACCACTCCGTGTCCAGCCTGGCTTTCTTATGTTCGATTAATGTACACCCAGGCAGCCGCTGACTCACTCTTTCTCTCTCCTGAGAGTCTCCATATTTGTCCTCTCACCCTCTCCATTGTCTTTGTCTTGAGAGATGACCAAAAATGGAGGCAGGCCATCCTCGGGGGCTGGAAGTGTAATCAGAACATTAATCTCCATCTACCTTGCGTGCCCACATCTCAGCCTGCCAACAAAAACATCCCCATACGTCCGGCTCCCACATTCGCTAATCCAGGACCTGCTTTTAGCCTCTTGTCATAGCAATCGAGGGATGGGAAACCAGATGCAGCGGCCCAAGATGAGAGTGAAAGGTGTGTTAGAGGAGCAGCAGGGGTTCTGGTAATCCGCGCAGGGCTGTAGGGAGGTGCTGTTCTCTCTCACACATGAAAAAAAGAAAAACAGCCAGCTAATCCAGCATAGCAAGACTCCAGAGGAAATGGAAGCTGACGGTATTAGCGCAGCCACAAGCACCTTTGATCCTGAGCAGTGTCTTTCATGCTAAATCTGTGGTTTTCTTTTTCCAAGTCATATTTGTTTGGGTGGGAATCTTCTCCCCTGATCTTTTTCATCTCGTTTTACCTTGAATAATCAGCACTTAATGGTTTCTGGTTTTGTGAACAACAAAACAAAACAAAACAAAACAAGACGTCCTTTTCATTGACTGTCATTTAAGCTATTATGATGGCAATGGTATTATAATGGTTTAATGATAAGGTAATACAATTCTCTGAATTATGTGTGTACACAATAATATATAAATACAGTAATCATACATTACTACAGTAAATATCAAACCATCATGATCTTATTAAAAATGCAAGAGCCTGCAATTTGTGGTGGAAATGCTCTGAAAAAAAAAAAAAAAAAAAAAAAAAAAAAAAAAATATATATATATATATATATATATATATATATATATATATATATATATATATATATATATATATATATATATATATATATATATATATATATATATACTTTTACGCTTATTTACCAAGGACATCTAAAATCAAAATCACATTGATAATACGACGAAATTTAACAAGAAGTTTCTTGATCACCAAATCAGCATTTTACAATTATTTTTGAAGGATAATAAGGATAATTTAACACTGAAGACTGGATTAATGACTTCTTTGGTAAGCAGAAGAGACTTCTTTAAAAAAAAAATCTTACCAATCTACCAACACACATACCATTTTTAAGACTTGGTATGTAGCACAAGTATATGTACTTTCCCCTCAGCAGCGAAAAACTTACTTTTAATACAAAGCAGAAGCGTGTAAATTGGGATGTGGCCTTAGTCAATGAAAAGTGGCAAATTGACCCTAAAAAGGTTTAAAGTGAACATTGTTGAATGGTTTAATCTCACTGTAACACGTTAAAGTTCTGATCTGGTTATTCTGCATGATACAGCAGCTTAGCTAGAGAAACTCTACTGACTTCAAAGCTCAAACATCTGCAGAAATCTTCTGAATGGATACCTGCTATTGCCTAATGAATACTTTGATAGTGTCTGTGTATGGTTTTGCATAGATATCACGTTACTTATGAAGACATATTACTTTACTTATCCTTAAAAGCACACAGCTCTGATATTTATCTGAGCGTATGTACACACATCCCTTAACGCTCACAGTGGGAAACGTCACTCTGATCAAAGTCCCTGCCGCAGACTGGTGTGTGGAACTTCTAAACCCTTAAAAATATCAGTCAACTAACGTTTGCAGAAGCACACACGAATTAGTGAGAGACTGCTCCGAGATGAATTAAGCTTTTTGAGCTCGTCGATGAGAAAGAGAACTTTGATTGGTTATTCAGCTTAGCGAATGAGCACACCAGAAAAAAACGGAACTGACGAAAGCAAACCAATGATGGAGTAAAGTGGGAACGCACTTATTGTCATTCTATCCATTTCTTTCTTCATCCACAAGAAGAAGACCAAAGGCTGACAATGCCAGTGTCATTTGCAACTTAGCAGACATGATTGAAAAAAAAAATACATAAATCCATCAGTATGGAAGGATTTTCTGGATTATTTTCTAAAGAAATTGAAATTTGTATTTTCATTTGTGTTTTCCATATGTTCACACGTAAATTGTGACATAATCCAAATCTTGCTTTACCATTTGCATTTTCGCTTTCATGAACACACAGTGACTGCCAAATTACAAATGGAAAAGCAAAGTCCATTTGCAGCTGCTTTTCCCATGTCTTATGAGTTATAACCCTGTCATATTTAAATAGCAATATCAATTACAACATCTGTTTTTTCGCTCTCTCTGGATCGCACATGTTACCTGCCAAAACTCAAATGGAATCACAATTCAATCAGTGTCATGGGGCGTGTCTGTATTGGAAAGTGATGTCACTCACATACAATTGTGCCGAATGTATATCCACAGCTCTAGCTATTCTGGTTTCCTGATTGAATGGCGAATACAAACTACTGCCACCTGCTGGTATGGGAGATTTATGTTCTCTCACTCAAGCACAGAGCGTACATTCTATTTGGCCTTTGGCTGTCTGGTGTGTTCTATTGCAACTTTTTTTGCACCAACGCAGGTTCATTGAGGCAACATGAGGCAACGCGAGGCCACACCACAGTCGGCTTTCCTCACCGCTAGTTCTTTGGTTTGGTGTGTCCCTACCCATACTCGAGGAGGCATTTGGAATTTAGAACATATTTGTGACTTAACCTTATAGTCAACCCAAAAAGAACAATTCTGTCATCAGTTATTCACCCTCACATTGTTGCACATCTATAATAAAAAAGAAGCTACAGTGTTTTTTGTCCATGTGTGATGATGATGAAATGAAGATACTTTACAAACACATAATCAAATTTAAAGTTTAAAATCTATTGGCATAACAAATTATCCCAATTAACTATAAGGATAATTTGGATTAAATAATAGTAAAATTAAGTGTTATGAAAGGTTGCCCTTCAAACATTAGAAGCATGAATTTGGCTCAGAAAATTTGGTATGTGTAAATTAAACTCTTAATAGAGCAGATGTAATGAAAACATACTTTGTGAGTTGAGAGAATTTCACTCTTTGAGCAGCTGACAGATCAAAGAGTTTTGGAAATCAGTAGTATCATAATTAATAATAGGAAACTACAAATGCAAAGGGTGAAAAAAGACAAATAAAATCTTTTTGGAGACCCATGATGAGTAGACAAGTTCCATCAATCACATGGCAGCAACTCAATGCATTTAGGTGTAATCCTAACAAAGTGTAATCTATATGTGGTGAAGACGACTTGCTGAAGTTCAAACCGAGCATCAGAATGGGGAAGAAAGGGGACTTAGGTGACTTTGAACGTGGAATGGTGCCAGACGGGCTGGTCTGAGTATTTCAAAAACTGCTGATCTACTGGGATTTTCACGCACGACCATCTCTAGGGTTTACAGAGTATGGTCCGAAAAAGAGAAAATATCCAGTGGGCAGTTGTGTGGACGAAAATGCCTTGTTGATGTCAGAGGTCAGAGGAGAATGGGCAGACTGGTTAGAGATGATAGAAAGGCAACATTAACCTAAATAACCATTTGCTACAACCAAGGTATGCAGAACACCATATCTAAAAGCACAACACGTCGAACCCTGAAGCAGATAGGCTACAACAGCAGAAGACCACACCGGGTGTCACTCCTGTCAGCTAAGAACAGGAAATGGAGGCTAAAAGTTGCACATGCTCACCAAAATTGGACAATAGAAGATTAGAAAAACGTTGCCTGGTCTGATGAGTCTCGATTTCTGATGCAACATTCAGATGGTAGGGTCAGAATTTGGCGTAAAGAACATGAAAGCATGGATCCATTCTGCCTTGTCTCAACGGTTCAGGCTGCTGGTGGTGGTGTAATGGTGTGGGGGATATTTTCTTGGCACACTTTGGGCCCCTTAGTACCAATTGAGCATCGTTTAAACACCACAGCCTACCTGAGTATTGTTGCTGACCATGTCCATCCCTTTATGACTACATTGTACCCATCTTCTGATGGCTACTTCCAGCAGGATAATGTACCATGTCATAAAAGCTCAAATCATCTCAGACTGGTTTCTTGAACATGACAATGAGTTCACTTTACTCAAATGGCCTCCACAGTCACCAGATCTCAATCCAATAGAGCAGCTTTGGGATGTGGTGGAACGGAAGATTCGCATCATGAATGTGCAGGAGACAAAACTGCAGCAACTGCGTGATGCTATCATGTCAATATGGACCAAAATCTCTGAGGAATGTTTCCAACACCTTGTTGAATCTATGCCACGAATAATTAATTAAGTTAATTAAGTTAATTATTTAATTTATTAATTAATTAAGTTAAGGCAAAAGGGGGTCCAACCCAGTACTAGCAAGATGCACCTAATAAAGTGGCCAGTGAGTGTGTGTGTATATATATATATATATATATATATATATATATATATATATATATATATATAGATATATATAGATATATATATATATATATCTTATATATATATATATATATATATATATATATATATATATATATATATATATATATACACACATACACATATATATTAGGGGTGGAACGGTTCAACTTATGATTCAGTTTGTATAACGGTTTTAGAGTCACGGTTTCTGTACAGTTCGGTATGTGCTATGTTTAGGGAAAACCTATACTGTCAAATAAAAATAAAAATCAAGAGCAGTGAGTGATTTCTTTGTCGCTGCTGTTTGATTAATATTAAGAAAGTGCTGTCACATTAAATGTGGTTTAAGGTTCAAAAAACACATTGTTTTCCATATAATGTACAGTACATTATTGTTTCTCCTCTATGCCCCTCGTTTCTGAAACACGTTGATTTTTACAAAGCTCATCGCTCTGAAAAAGTGAGGTGTGCTCTGATTGGTCAGCTATCCAGTGCATTGTGATTGGCTGAATGCCTCAAGCATGTGACGGAAATGTTATGCCCCTTAACATACTATGCCGTCTCCCTGGCCAGCAGCATGAGACTCAGTCCATCTGCTCTGCTTGTGCACATCCCATCATCGGTTCTCTTTTAGCAGTTCAGTCAATGTATTGTTAGGAGTAACTGAATAACTCGGGATATTGGTTTATTTCACAACAGAGGGAGTGTAAGGCATGTTTATAAACTGAATAACTTAAGTAATTTGTGGATTAGTGCGTACTGCAGCACAAAGCGTTTCAAACGATTCAGTTCGATTTGGTGAACTGGTTCGACCAGTTCACTAAGAAGATCTGGTTAAATAGAAAGATTTGTTTGTGATTCAGACATCACTAGACGAGACAAAACGAATAAAACCCATTACAAACGAGGCATTTTTGCATCCAGTGGGGACATAATCACTTATTATAATGACTTATACTGTCTTTTTACGTGTTGTGTTGCATATCGCGCTGTGTAAACATAAAACCATGTTTGCATTTGTGATCTAAGGAACAACAAGCCTACTCTACACTGCTCAAAACTCGTGTTTGAATCATCATTGGCAAATTATTTAAATATAAAAAACTTAATTACAGGCTGTGAGTCAGAAGCTCCAGACTGTCCTTGCAAAGTTTGACCTGCCCAGCTTTATAGAAACAGCCATTGTGCCTCATCCTCCATAAAATGCGCAGCACACATCTGAATATTTGGGTTGAACTGTTTTGGAACAGTGTTGAAATACAACTTAACCACTGATTTCTAGTCGTGTCCTCTTTTGGAAGGCCAAACAAAGTAGTTTCACTTTCACAACATGGTGGCGGGGGCATCAGAAAGAATAACAGTTATGCCTTCTTTCTTCGCGTGAACATTTGGGCGGTGTTATGCAAATCTTCCCACATAGTGACGTAGAGATGTTGGGGCGTTAGAATGAGCCATTTTAGGGTTGTGTGGTTGACTCTTAACTTTTATAAAGAATATCTCTTTGGATTTGAGACTTTAGTCTTTGCAACTTTACAGATCTTCTTTATGCACCAAGAGCTTGTAACACTCCAAAGAGAAAGGAAAAACTGAAATCGCATCATATGACCCCTTTTAGAGAATGCACTGATCCAGTGCACTGATACAGTACATTCAACCGGCTATGTCTGCTATAGGATACTTACCAAGATGGGCATTTTGACATAATTTTGTGTGAATTTGTCCATTTAAACACAATACTTCAGAGAGAGCTTAAAGGGATAGTTCACCCAAAAATCAAAATTATGTCATTAATGACTCACCCTCATGTCGTTCCAAACCCGTGAGACCTCCGTTCATCTTCGGAACACAGTATAAGATATTTTAGATTAGTCCGAGAGCTTTCTGTCCCTCCATTGAGAATGTATGTACGGTATACTGTCCACGTCCAGAAAGGTAACAAAAAAAAACATCTTCAAAGTAGTCCATGTGACATCAGAGGGTCCGTTAGAATTTTTTGAAGCATCGAAAAATACATTTTGGTCCAAAAATATCTAAAACTACGACTTTATTCAGCATTGACTTCTCTCCCGGGTCTGTTATGAGCGCGTTCACAACACTGCAGTTTTTTAGTGATATCCGGTTCGCGAACGAATCACTCGATGTAACCGGATCTTCTTGAACCAGTTCACCAAATCGAACTGAATCATTTGAAACGGTTCGCGTCAACATAAGCATTAATCCACAAATGACTTAAGCTGTTAACTTTTTTAACATGGCTGACACTCCCTCTGAGTTCAAATAAACCAATATCCCGGAGTAATTCATTTACTCAAATAGTACACTGACTGAACCGAGCCAGATAACGAACGAAACATTGACTCGTTCTCAAGTCAAGAACCATTTCTGTCAGACGCGTCCGGTTCGAGAACCGAGGAGCTGATGATACTGCGCATGCGTGATTCAGACTGACACACAGCGCGTCTGAACCGAACTGGTTCTTTTGGTGATTGATTCTGAACCGATTCTGTGCTAATGTTATGAGCGCGGGGTAAACCGAAGGCTTGAATCAAGGGCAATCATCGCCAATGAAGTCATTACGTCGAGCGCAAAAGAACTGGCGAACCGTTTTCGGCAACCGGTTTATTGAATCAAACTGTCCGAAAGAACCGGTTCGCGGAGAAGAACAGAACTTCCCATCACTACCGGTGATCCGAAAAACCGATGCAACCGGTTCTTGACTCGAGAACGAGTCAATGTTTCGTTCGTTATCTGGCTCGGTTCAGTCAGTGTACTGTTTGAGTAATGAATTACTCCGGGATATTGGTTTATTTGAACTCAGAGGGAGTGTCAGCCATGTTAAAAAAGTTAACAGCTTAAGTCATTTGTGGATTAATGCTTATTGTTGACGCGAATCGTTTCAAACGATTCAGTTCGATTTGGTGAACTGGTTCAAGAAGATCCGGTTACATCGAGTGATTCGTTCGCGAACCGGATATCACTAAACTGCAGTTTTGTGAACGCGCTCATAACAGACCCGGGAGAGAAGTCAATGCTGAATAAAGTTGTAGTTTTTGATATTTTTGGACCAAAATTTATTTTCGATGCTTCATAAAAATTCTAACTGACCCTCTGATGTCACATGGACTACTTTGAAGATGTTTTTATTAGCTTTCTGGACGTGGACAGTATACCGTACATACATTTTCAATGGAGGGGCAGAAAGCTCTCGGACTAAATCTAAAATATCTTATACTGTGTTCCGAAGATGAACGGAGGTCTCACGGGTTTGGAACGACATGAGGGTGAGTCATTAATGACATAATTTAGATTTTTGGGTGAACTATCCCTTTAATATTTGCGCGCGTTCTGAGGCGCGGGTTTGCGAGCTTCGGATGAGCGCACATACGAATCTTCTCACTGCCCGCGAGCTCGCGTCCTCTGGCTCTTAGATGTTTAAACTGGCAAAGCTTACTTGAGTTTAGTTTAAACAGATATCAACGTGTGCTGTTCAGGTCTGACCTGTGAGCGAGAGCTATCAGCACCTGACTGATAATGGCATAAATGACTGCTGTTATGCCAGCATACGGCATTCGCACTGAACAAGAGTGAATGGTTTGTCCACGTTTTTTTTTTTTCTTCATCGCTGTGAAAAGCCAAAATGTGCATCCATCAACAGAAACGTATATTAACCGAACCCTGTTTGTTTACGTGTTATTTATAGCAAACCATTTTACAGATGCGTTGTCAGCTTTAAGTTGAACTTCAGTCCTAGAGCATGCCAAACTGTGTGTGGAGAACCGTATGGTTCGATTTTTTTTTCGCAAACCGTTCTACCCCTAATATATATATATATATATATATATATATATATATATGTGTGTGTGTGTGTGTGTGTGTGTGTGTGTGTGTGTGTGTGTTTGGCCTCTTTTTTTTGGAATGGCACTATAATAAACCATTCACTTGCAGAATGTATGCTTCTGGAGGGCACATAAGTCTAAAGTAGTGAATTTAGGTAAAGGGGTGTAGAGCCAGTGGTTGTTTTGTAGGCAAACATCAATGCCTTGAATTTTACGTGAGCGGCTATTAGTAACCAGTGCAAACTAATGAACAAGAGGTCTGGCATGCCCCATTTTTTGGTTCGTTAAAGACTACCCTTGCTGACGCATTCAGGTTTGACAGAACTGGCTGGAAGACCTTCCAACAGAGCATTGCAATAGTCCAGCCTAGACAAAACAAGAGCTTGAACTTTGAGCTTGAGCTTGCCTGTGAAATTCAACTGATCATCAATCACAACTCCAAGGTTCCCGACTGTCTTGGTTGATGTACCTAACTGGATGGAGAAGTTGTGATAAAGTGTTGGGTTGGCTGAAACCACAAGCAGTTCTGTCTTTGGCAAGGTTAAGCTGAAGGTGATGGTTCTTCATCTAGAAAGAAATGTCTGTTAGACATGATGAGATGTGAGCAGCTATCGTTGGATCTTCAGGATGGAATTGAGTGTCATCAGCATAGCAGTGATATGAAAGGTCATGTTTCTGAATGACAGAACCTAGTGATGCCATGTAGATAGAGAAGAGAAGTGGTCCAAGAACTGAACCCTGAGGAACCCCAGTAGCTTGATGCTATGACACCTCACCCCTCTAAGATACCTTGAAGGACCTATCTGAGAGGTAAGACTCAAACCACTGGAGTGCGGTTTCCTGAGATGCCCTTTGCCATGAGCATTGACAGGAGGATCCAGGAGATTCAGCAAGATAAGTATTGAAGATTTTGAAGCCGCTCTTGTCAGTTTAGTGTTCCAATTCTGCAGAAATCACAAATTTTCAGCAAATTTATGCATCTATACAATCCATCTGCATCTGCATATGAGTTATTTGATGTTTTCACCAGCAAATTCTAAGCAAGAATAAAACAGTAAACAGTTTTCAGTGTCCTCACAGAAGGGGAAATCACACTCATTTTCAAACCGTTATGGTTAGCAAAATAATGCATGTGATTTATTTCACCATGCTTGAAATCAAGGACTTTTGGCATTTATTTTCGGGTTATGGACTGTTCTAAAGCAGGAATAAACTGCCTTGGGCCTGCCATTGTCAAGAACACCCACATTTACATATAAATTGGGAAACTGAGTGAGCAAGAGCAGAAAAAAATCAGAGAGATGAGGAAAAAAACAGGGAGAAAAAAAAAGAGTAAAATATAATGATATGTTGACAGTGTATTGTCTTTAGTAAGTGTAAGAGTGCCGCTTCTGAGTGTAAAGAATGACGCTTTAATATCTCATGATTTCTGGCTTACAGCTAAAGACCTCTCCTGTCATCTGCCTGTATATGTGAGCATAAATTCTTTATGATAGTGGTAACCCTGAGCAGATGCAAGTTTTTTTTGTTTGTTTGTTTGTTTTTTTTTAAGTTATTTTAAGACTCTACTAAAAAATATTGTCAGCATATTCATCTGGCACTGGATAAAACATATAATTATAATACTTTCTGCTAATTAATAAGTTTGAGATCAAATGAATGTGTGATTATTGCTTTATATAACAAACATGGCATCTGAGTTTCTCCATGGTACTAGAGCATGTACGCACATGCGCACTCTTCAAAAATGATGCTTTAATTCTCTTAACAAACTTAAAAATTTCTATATACAGGATATGGAATGAAAGATACATATTGTACAAAATGTGAATAATGTAAATTGATGTGCATGATCTATGATACATGTTGTAGTGGACAACAATTGATGACTGGAAAGCTTCATCTTGATTTGATCAGGTTTTGTGGGCAACAAAGGACATCTTTTGTCTTCAGATAAAATAACACTGCCTCTTGTGGAGAGGGGGGTAACATTAACATACAGTAACCCCCGGTCAGGAACTGCTTTGTCTCCATTACTCTTATAAAAGTGTGAATGATCATAAATCCCCCTCACAGGAGAAACAAGTTTCTCCAGGTGGCTAAAGCGACAAAGGGAAAACACATATTCACATGCATTCAGACAAAATGGCCACAAAAGTGAATAAACGTTCTACTAAAACCATTTACAGAACTGTATATACTTAATGAGTGTTGCGTGTGATACAACAATGTATTCAAGCTTACCTATTAAGGTATATGAATGCATGGGTCAATGTTCAGCATTACCCATTAATGTTTGGTTTTCATATTTTCAGCACAATGTGTAGGTTCATCTGGAATTGGTTTGAAAAATTAATTATGCATAGGAAAAAACTTAACCATAGCATTGCCACCTCCGACAGGATTGGCCAATCAAAACGCTGTAACTGAAAGGTGCCAACTTGCAAATCCCTCCTTCTCAGGAAAGATTAAAAGGTTCTCTTCAACACAAAAAGATGTGCTAAGCTGTTGTTGCTAAGAGAAATGTGGTAATCCAAGATGTGCTAAACTGCTGTTGTTGCAGTGGTGGACGAAGTACACAAATCAAGTACTTGAGTAAAAGTACAGATACGTATAATAAAATAATACTCCAGTAAAAGTAAAAGTACTCTTTTTTCAATTTTACTCGAGTGAAAGTAGAAAAGTACTCGATTTTTTATGTACTTAAGTAAAAAAGTACTGATAGATAGATTTATTTTGCAATTTTATATAGGCTGGCTACTTAATTTTATATTAGCACATTTTTTTTTTTTTATAATCCTACTGCTCAAAATACCTGGAATTTTCTCAAAATAACCACTACTTGGAGTCAAGATATATTTTTGTTGTTGATATGTACTAAGTTGACGAGAGTGATGTAGTAATGTTCAGTGTGAAGCTTACACTGCGATGTACCTGAGAGAAAACAGATTTGGGACCCTGGACCACAAAACCATAAGGGTCAATTTTTTGAAATCGAGATTTAGGCATCATCCGAAAGCTGATTAAATAAGCTTGCCACTGATGTTTTGTTTGTTAGGAAAGGATGATATCTGTATGAGATACAACTATTGGAAAATCTGGAATCTGAGGGTGCAAAAAAATCAAAACACTGAGAAAATCGCCTTTAAACTTGTCTAAATGAATTCTTAGCAATGCATATTACTAATCAAAAAATAATTTTTATATATTTACAGTAGGAAATTTAGAAAATATCTTCATGGAACATGATCTTTACTTAATATCCTAATGATTTTTTGCCATAAAAGAAAAATTAATCATTTTGACACGTACAATGTATTTTTGGCTATTGCTACAAATAAACCCCAGAGACTTCAGACTGTTTTTGTGCTCCAGGGTCACATTTGATCATCAGATTTTCACCAGTAAGAAAAAAAGTGTTTTAAAGTTTGTTGTTTTGCAGAACATCACAGTTATATATGACATGAGAATAAGTCCTGAAGTTAGGAAGAACATTTTCTCAAACCTTGTCTGTGGTGTAAAAACACTCCTGGCCAAATACTCCCAGAGGGCATCACTTCCCACTTTGATAATTACTGTAGTTACCATGTTCTGAACATCACAGCCTTTCTTTTTTCCCCCAGATATGTCTAGGTGGTTGAATAAAAATATTTGGACTTTATTTTTAAAAATAACCTCAACTTAGCACCAGCAAGCTTGTTAGCTAGACAGTTAGCATCAGCTACCAATATTTACTTATTTTCAGTATGGTTATGAATAAACATTCATATCTGTCTACTTGGGTGGTTAATTCAAACAATATAAACGTTTATACTGTTGATAAACAATATAAAAACAGACTTCACATAGGGATAAATGTGTAACATTTTAATACAACTGTTAATGTTATGGCAGCGGGAATTTGAACGTGCATTAGTTATTTTTATTTAATCTGTGTTAATTTAATGTTTTGTTTTTTTGACCTAAAAGGCACAGATGCTGATGTGTTTTGCGTTCAAGCATTCAGTGGGCTTAAATAGATCACCCTTTACAGAAGATTTTAGTTCACAAACAACTGACAATTTTGACCTAAATATGATTTTCAATTACAATAATAATCTCAAAATTCGACATTAGTAACTTACTTTTAGCAGCATCAGTCGCGCGCGCTCAACAAGATCTCCCGGTTGTGAATTGAGTTCACTAGAGACTCGCACTAAACGGTTCATTTGAATCAGTGAGAATTGTTGACTCGAGAACAGCTGCAATCAGATCATTCTAATTCGTGAATGATTCGGTTTGGTGCGATTTGCGAACCGATTTAAAAGGTTCATTGAAAAGAATCAGTTCGTTCTTGAATCAGACACCGCTTCTGCGTCTCAGAGCACGTGATTTATTATAAGGAGTAACGATATGTTTTATGAAATGTAGTGAAGTAAAAAGTACGATCTTATGCTTTGGAATGTAGTGAAGGTAAAAGTAAAAGTTACTTAAAATAAAACTACTCCAGTAAAGTACAGATACTTGAAAAATGTACTTAAGTACAGTAACGAAGTAAAGCTACTCCGTTACTGTCCACCACTGTGTTGTTGAACTACTGAGAATCAAGGAAATTCTACAAGGAGTGAATTTGGAGAGTTTGGAAACTGCCACAGCAACAATGACCGCAAGCTTAGTGTCCCCCATCTGCTGCAACAACTTCAGAACCTTCTCTTCAGTGATCCTCTGTTTGCGAGTTCCAAACTGTTAGGATCTTCTCCCACAACTTCAGAATTGTCTCGTCAATTGATCCTTCTCCTGCATGTTCCAGGTTGTCCGGATCTTCTGTACAGACTTCAGAACCTTCACCTTCAAGGCTCCTCCGTTTGCGTGTTTCCAGAGTTTCTTGGTGCTTAGGAGTTCAGCATTCACCAGTGCTTTGTGTTCAAGACTGTGAAACAGATCCAACTCCTTTCTTTCCACTGCAGTGTGGCCAAGGTCAACAAGTGGAAGACGTTGCGGCCCAGATGCAGAACGTAACTATCACTCTTCCAAACCTCTTTCCAGAGACTGTTGGCATTAGAGTGTATTGTCAGTTTATTATTATCTAATTTGCTTTAGATTTTATATAACTGATGTCAGTTAATATATATTTTTTTAAATAGGGTTTACCTTATTAATTCCAGGAAACTACAGTTTATCTTTACATAAGATAAATTCCATAGTAACATCCAACTCAGTCAGTTGCATCTATAAATCTTTTGCACTTTATCCATTCATTGTACCCATTTAGTCGTTGTTAGTTACTCTTGTCTATCCTTTTGTTAATAAAACCCATTTTATTCCACTTGTGTCTTCCTTGTGTTGATAATTCAGGCTCTACAAGTTAACGATTCTCTAAAATCAAGAGAATGAACAGCTTTCTCCAGATATATTAGATATCAGAATCAGAATAAGAATGAGCTTTATTCGTCAAGTATGTGCAAACGCACAAGGAATTTGTTGTTTTTTTAGAACTCTTGATGGAAACATACATACATATGTAAGTGTAGATACATGAATTTATTTTTTTGAGAGAAGGAAGGAAGATCTTATTAGTTAGTAATGTTGTGTTATTCTTGTGGAGAAGATTTATGTACAGATTTGTGCATTATTTACTGTATGAGATTTTTTTTCAGATTTGAAATATGTATATACATAATACTTGAGAGAGAGGCAATATTTAGTTAAGAAATGAATTACAGAAGACAAGTGGTAATTTATGTGTTAGCTATTTAAGCTGGAGATGGCATGGGGAAAAACTTTTTTTTGCCTAGATGTTCTAGTTCACTAAGATCTGTAATGTCTGCCTGAGGGGAGAAGTGCAAACAGGTTGTGGCCGGGGTGCGAGGAGTTTGTGATGATGTTACATGCCCATTTCTTCACTCTGGAGTTGTACACGTCCTGAAGGTTGGGCAGGTGCACACCAATTATTCTTTCAGCTGTCCTGACAGTTCATTGCAGTCTTCTTATATCTGATTTGCTGGCTGACCTAAACCAGACAGTTATAGAAGTGCAGAAAACCGGCTCAATAACAGCTGAGTAAAACAGTTTCATCTGCACCTGTGAAAGGTTGACCTTTATCAGTTGACGTAGGATGTACAACCTCCGCTGGGCCTTTTTCACAATGGAGTCAATGTGATTGTCCCACTTAAGGTCCTGTGAGATGGTGGTGCCCAGGACTTTGAAAGACTCCACTGCTGCCACAGTGTTCATGATGGTGAGAGGGGGAGTGCTGGTGTGTGTGTGTGTGTGTGTGTGTGTGTGTGTGTGTGTGTGTGTGTTGCGGGGGGTCCACAATCATCTCCACAGTTTTGAGCGTGTTCAGCTCCAGGTTGTTGTAACTGCACCAGACAGCCAGCTGCTCAACTTCTTGTCTGTAAGCAGACTCGTCGCATTAGTGGGGAGAGCACACACCCCTGAGGAGCTCCAGTGCTGATGGTGTGGGTGTTGGATGTGAGTTTTCCAAGCCTCACTAACTGCTCCCTGTCTATCAAGAAGCTGATGATCCACTGACAGATGGAGGTGGGTACAGAAAGCTGTGTCAGTTTAATCAGAAGGGTATCCAGGATGGTGGTGTTGAAAGTGGGGCTGAAGTCCACAAACAGGATTCTTGCATAAGTCCCTGGTTTGTTCAGAAGTTGGAGGATATGGTGCAGTCCCATGTTGACTGTATCATCCACAGACCTGTTTGCTCGATAAGTAAACTGCAAGGGACCAATCAAAGGTCCAGTAATGTCCTTCAAGTAAGCCAACACCAGTCTCTCAAATTACTTCATGACTATAGATGTTAAAACAACCCATCTGTAGTCATTTAGTCCCATGATTTTTGGTTTGTTGGGTACAGTGGTGGAGTGTTTGAAGCAGGAGGGGACTTCACACAGCTCCATTGATCTATTGAAGATCAGTGTGCAGATGTATGACAGCTGGACAGCACAGGCATTGAAGCAGGCTGGAGAGACACATATGGGCCTTTGGCTTTCCTTATCTTCTGTTTCCTGAAGACTTTGAGTACATCATCTTCACATATCTCAAGTGCAGGCTGAGAAGAAGTAGGGGGAGGGAGGGGGAGGGTGTTGATGACTGTGTTGTGATGAGGCTTTGGGGAGGTGTTGTGTGGTGTGGTGTGTGAGAAGGGTTTTTTAAAATGCAGTAAACCTCATTCAAACCTTCTGTTAAAAGTTGATTCTCCACAGTGCTGGAGGGTGGGGTCTTGTAGCTGGTGATGGCTTTCAGGCCCTTCCATACTAATAGTGTCTTTGCTTGAAAACCATTTTTTTTTTTTTTTTTTTTTAGCTTTTCAGAGTAGCTTCTCTTAGCTATCGTAGCTACTCTTATCTCCTATTGAGTGTCTATTTGGCCTGTTTGTACAAAGCTTTGTCCCCACTCCTCTAGGCATTCTCTTTGGCCTGGCGAAGCTGTTTTGCACTGAACCAAGGTGTGTCATTGTTAAATATTAAATAAGTCCTGGTTGGAACACACATGTCCTCACAGAAACTGATGTAGGATGTCACGGTTTCAGTGAGCTCATCTAGATCAGTGGCTGCGGCCTCAAAAACACTCAAATCAGTGCAGTCAAAGCAGGCTTGTAAATCCTGCTCTGCTTCATTAGTCCATCTTTTTACAGATCTCACTACAGGCTTAACAGATTTAAGTTTCTGCTTGTAGGGTGGTAGAAGATGGACCAAACAGTGATCAGATAGTCCCAGAGCCACTCGGGGGACAGAGTGGTTTGCATCCTTTAAAAATGTGCAGCAATGGTCCAGTATATTGCTGTCCCTGGTGGGGCATGTGATGTGGCATCTGTATTTAGGCAGTTTGTGGGTGAGATTAGCTTTATTAAAATCACAGAGAATGATAATGAAAGAGTCTGGGTAATGCTGCTCTGTGTGTTCATCCCTAGTAAAGCTGATTGGGAAAAAAGTTACTTAAAATAGGACAAACGAACAAAAGTACCAAGGAGCTACAAACCAAGGCAGCCATCCATGGTTCCATCTTATAATCATTTATTGGCATTTAAAGACATTGCTGGTTTACACAATGAATGAAATAAAAGTGCAACAAATTGTCATCAATGTGCGCTCATGCATATGAAAAGAATATAAAAAGCACTCTGGTCATGCTTTAATGCAATCCCTACAAGCCCAAAATACAAATGTACTAAAGCATTTATTTATCTATTTTTTAAATGCACTTTTCAGAGACTATTTCTTTTAACTCTTCCAGATTTTTGGGTTTGGTTTGTTTACTCTGCTGTGCAAAACTCCTTCAAAGTTCTTCGGCAGAGTTCACAGGTCCCTTAAAAGTCCTTGAAGAGTAAGACAAAAGCAACCTTTATCAGTCATTGTTTTGAGTCCAGGTGAAAAAACAACACAGCGGCTGTGGATTGTGTCCCCTGGATGAGCTGGAGCAGATTAAAGTCAGTGCAGTAATATGGACACATTAAGGTAAATTGATTTTGCTTGAAATAAAAGGTCATGATAAGTGGCTTTGTGAGAGACTGGCCTCTTTCTTTATTAGCTTTCAGTACCACGTCTAACAAGTTCAGGCATCACAAACTCTTTGGTCACCCAACCAACAGGAAACAGGCCTCAGGGAAGAAGCTTTTCTCAAATGTCACTCTTATAACATTAAATCATGGATTATGTGTCAAAAGCACAAAGCCTCTTGTGTCAATTGACAAAGACAGTGAATTAGGTGTCGGCAAGTCTCAGAGGGGAGTTTTATAGTTCTAAATTAAAAATTGTCTATAAGGCTGAAAGTGGGGGGGGAGTGGGGGCTTCAAATATTCTGATAACACAGCACATTTCATTAAATTGTGCTATCCTGTTTCACTCTCAGAGTAAAAAGTAAAACAGGTCATTGTGAGAATGTTTAAAAAAAGATAAAAATTATTTAAAAAAAAATGTGAAATAAAATATCGAAATTACAAGAAAAAAAAAAAAAACGCTGAGAAATAAATTTACGATTGTACGAAAAAAGTCATATTGTGTAATGTATTTCACAATTAAAGGGATAGTTCACCCAAAAATGAAAATTGTATGTTTAACTGCACAAAGCATGCACAGACAAATCCAGATTAAACCCTGTGGCTTGTGACGATACATTGATGTGTAAAGACACAAAACGATGGGTCTGTGCAAGAAACTGAACAGTATTTATATCATTTTTACCTCTGATTCGTGCAATGTCCTAACTGTTAGAACTATTGTGAACGCGCTTCACAGCAGCAGGCGCGTGAGGTGTCTTCTTCTTCTTCTTGCTTTATGGCAGATTGCAGACTTATAAGTGCATTACCGCCACCTATCTCTCAAATGGACCACTGACACTCTTATCTACAATCTAAATTAGGAGTGTACGACTATACGACTATATTATAAAAATCATCATTTGTTTTCTACTGAAGAAACAAAGTCACCTACATCTTGGATGCCCTGGGGGTTAGCAGATAAACATAAAATTTTTGGGTGAACTACCCCTTTAAGAATTTTAGGATTTTACTACAGAAAAATTAATTCTCAATAATGAGAAATAAAGTCACAGCTGTGTGAAATAAAGACATATTATGAGATATAAAGTCATAGTGTGGGAGAAATAAATGTGGACTATAAAGCAGAATTTTGAAATATGAAGTAAAAAAATTATGAGAAACAGCAATTTTTTGAAGTGGAAACATCCACATTCCACATTAAATGCTAATGCATTAACGGTAATCTACACATAAATCCAGATCATTGCTCATTTATAAGTCATGTTTTATAAATATTATACATGGATAACACTAGCATTATGACATGCATGTGGATTGGAGATTTTGCACTAGACTGCTATGATGGAACATGTGGCTATATTAATATTTTAATATCTCTCTCCACCTCCTTATCGCATGGAACACCTAACTGTTTTGGCATTCCAAATTAAGAAATCCATGAAAAATGGCTAAAGGTCCTGTATGTGATTATCTAAAAGATACAAAAAATTAAGGAACATGGTAAAAAAAAAAATATAAAATAAAATAACATCCAGAATCATTATGAAAAGCATCTGAAAACCATAATTTTGTGATCTTAATTAAAAAAAGCAAACAAAACAAAATAAAATTTGATTACTCCATGACGCCGCTGACATACTAGGTTTGTGTATGAAACATCATAAAATTATAGACCTGTCTGCGTGTGAGCATTCATGTGTATGCATGTCTCATATTTATGTCAACCTGATTAATATTCCATCTTTAAGGGCCTTCTCCTGGAAATTAACTTTTCCGCTGTGCCTCTGAGAGGAGATTGGATGTTTAATAAACTGTCTCTACGTTTCACAATCATTGAACACATCAGATCGGATGTGCACTAAAGCACTTAAAAAAAGAAAAAAGAAAACCCTCAACATCAGGTCCTGCTGCATCCCATATATGAAGTGGATGCAGTTGCCATGACAACAGCACACAGAGCTATGATGATTCAGTGATCTTTTGCCTAAATGACCCTGATTAGGGTCCTCTAGTTTTCTAGAGCAGTTCAGCATGAGTCAGAGGACAGACAACAGTGTAGGAGGGAAAGCACAGTTGGGTAATGACGCCCACCACGGTTCAGAGACACATACATGCATATTAACCCTTAAATGGGTTTTATGTCCTGGGGAATACAGACATTTGAGAAGCTGAAGGGAGGTATATTGAGAGAACAGGTAAAATGTAATTATTAAATAGTGAAAATGGGGTCCCAAACAACTTGGTATAAAAACTGATTTATCTGAATGCAACACGCCAGCGTGCTGTGAGAAGAGCACTGTCAGTGTGGATCTCTATTACAGGTCAAGGGAAATATAGTTTCTAAAGAAGACATAATTAGGTTCATGTCAAATAAATAAAAATAAAATAAAATAAAAAATAATAATAATTATATATATATATATATATATATATATATATATCTATATATATATATATATATATATATATATATATATATATATATATATATATATATTAAATGTTACATATAACTATAAAACTATATATTGAATGTTCACATTTTAAAAAATCTTAATTTAAAGATTTAAAAATGTATGACAGTTTCAACAAAACCATTAAGAAAGCTTTAAGAAATGTTACTTGAGCAGCAAATCAGCATATTATTTCAGAATAATTTCTCAAAGACACTGAAGACTGGAGTAATGATGCTGAAAATTCAGCTTTGCCTTCACGGGAATAAATAATGTTTTAAAATACATATTAAATTAAACAATTGTCAATAATGTCTGTATCTCAGAGAAGACAGTCTAAATAGAGTTAAAAAAATGCTGTATTAGGTTTTATGGCTTGTGTTGAATAAAAATCTGTATGCAAACAATACTATGGCCACATCATGGTGTCACAGAAAACACATTTTTTGAAGGAAAAACGAAAAGAAAAAATAATTAAAATGAAATGTTCTCATGTCAAACTAAATTTACATTTTATTATTTAAGTCCTAATATTTTGGAAAAAATAGGGAAGTATTGTAGATATCCTACAAACTGAAATTTAGTCAATCATAATTATGGGTTCTTCATTATTGTTCCTAAAAGCATAAAACAAATCATGCCAACCTTTTTCAATGTTGTCATGTGGAACAGCTGACTGAACACTCTTCCTGCCAGTTCCACAAAACATTCAGTGTCCTTTTTGTCTGAAAAGAAGAAACACAAATCACAATTGTGTTATCTGAGATGGATGGATAGGAAACACACCTAGATGTGCATTATGGCATACCGTAGCACAATAATTTCCAGAGCTTTTGCCAGGTGTAAAAATATTTACTTAAAGTACCCACTGAGATTTTAAGTTATACAGTATTTCAATTATTGAACAACACATTCGCATATTCACATTTCTTTGGTGTGGGTTAAAGGTCACATGACATGCAGGTAACCCAATAAATTATTTGACATTTCTTAGTAAGTGTTTTATGGATAATAGATAAATTGGGACCTTTTACAGAATCAAAAGCACAAACACAAAGAGCAAAATCAGAGGGTGCTATTAGCGGCTTCACGGGTGATTCATTTCCAACTGCACTTCAGCATGTTTGAGAGCATTTTTCAGCTGTTTGAGAAAGATTTGACAGATGAAATTGATTCCACCTTGGCTCAATCATTGTGAGTGGCAGAAACAGGATATTGTATCTTTAACGTATCATTAATTCCTCAAAGGAAAGCATTTGGCTCAGTGATGTATATTTACAATGGCAATAGTCCAAAATAAAATGTCATAAATAAATTGCATCATAAATAAATTGGGACATACTGAATAGAAAGGTATCAATAGTGGTTTTAGAAATGTTCTTAGTGGGCCTGTGGCAGCTTCAGAGTTTCAGCAGGAGAATGACATTTTTATTAGGTTTGATTCATCATCTGACTGGAGCGCAAAATGTGAATTCATCAGTGTATTATACATACATATGGAAATTATTCCACTTGAGATGCTAAACCTCTTTTTTTCCCCCACAGTAATGTCAAATCTGTGATTGGTATGGTGAAAGAGGACTGGTGCGTATAGTTATGTTATTAATTCACCATTTAACATGAACTCACTGAATTTAAAGAAGAAAAGAGTGGATTTTCCGGAATGATGGATTGAGGGTACTGTTTTGAGGAGGACACGAAAAGGTGTGTCTGTGGACATCTGGTGATCCGCTGACTCTGGACTCGTCTGGCGAATTCTGTTTACAACTAGATGAGCTTTAAACTTCTCTAAAGAAAAACTGAGGTTCTCTAGCACACTCAATTCCTAATGCATTTCAAAACACAACACAAGTTGCTGAATTTAGGTCGTAATAACAATCTTCAGATTGAGATCCTCTTTAGAGGGTGACAGAAATGACAGAAAATCTGATTAAGATCTGTCAAACAACTGTCAATCATCTACCACAATAAAACAAGTTTCGTACTTGGCGTGTGGCCTTAAAAAAAAGGTTCAATATTTATAGTAATAAATAATAACAATAACAATAATAATAATAATAATAATAATAATAATAATAATAATAATAATAATAATAATGTATACATAAACATTTGGGGACAGCAAAAATAAATAAAATAATAATAATACTTTTATTCAGCAAGCATGCATTATATTAATCAAAAGTAACAACAACACAAAATAACATAAACAAAGTATTTAAATGTGGACATGCCTTCTCACACTTGTCTCACTTTTACAGTAAAATAAAAAAAGGTTCTACTTCCTTAGTAACAACATAGCATAAAATAACAGACTTTTTACAGACAAATCCTGAAAAAAATAAAAATTGAATAATTTAATGAAAATGCCTTCTCACTCATAACAGACTGTAATAGAAAACAAAAAAGCCAAAAAAATAAATAAAAGTAAAATACTATTCCAAGCATGGACAATTATATTAATCAAAAGTAACAACAACACAAAAATAACAGACTTTTATATTGTTACAAAGTATTCAAATAAATGCTGTTTTTTTTTCTGAAAATGCCTTATAACTATTTTAAGTTCTTTCTTAATGATAAAAAGCTTCTTTGCTAAATACTGCCAAATGCATAAATGTAACTGAAAACAACCATCTGTTTAAAAGCAAATATGAAATAGTGCATACATAAATGCACAAGACTTTACAGATTAACTTTAGTATGACTAAGATCAACAGTTAGCAAGAGATCATGTGTAGCAACTCTTGAAAAAGAGAAAAACCTGCAAGGTGGAAAAAACTCTTCAAAAAGTAGACTCATAAAGGGCCCATCTGTCTCTGCTCAGTCCACTCGATGGAAATGTCATTAACACAGGTCCAGGAACAGTAATGAATGTGGGTATACACACATGTTCAATAGTTTGTGTTAGTAGTTGGGACAACCCCATCTGTGATCTCACCGTAGATTTAATTCACCACCTGCAGGGTTGGAGGCCTCCGCCACGACGATGAAGAATAGAAGGGTATGTTTAAATCTGTTCTTTCATTGTGAGGAATCCCATAATCCCACTGGCATGATTCAGCAGCAGGAGATGTTCCCGGATCCAGATTGGAGCTCTTGCCAGACCTGCTGATAAACAGAGGATGCTTTCGCTCTTCCTCCTGCATCATCTCCATATGTGTGATCATCCGAATCCATCTGTAGGAAAGAAAATAAAAAAATTAGATTGCTTTAATAGCTTGATAGTTTCTGCATTTCAAAGCACCTTTACTAGAGTTTAAGGTGAGATAATGTCACAAATGGTGTTCAGATTTGGCCAGATGTCAAAAGCTGAGAGAGAGATTTCAATACAAACACAAACATTTGACAACAAATTCTTCCAAAATCTCCTTGAGCTATGCTGTCTACTATAATTTTATAGCTCTAAACTCTAAGGCCCAGTTTACATCTGGTATCAAGATCCATCTCAGTTGTTTTGATCAGTCAGCCAAAACTACTTGTTTACACCTGGCAGGAACATGCATCTCAAATGCATCTTAAATGTGTCTTCTGTGATCAGATTTTTAGGGGAAGCTCTTTTGATTTTGTGACTTTACACATCATTTACAAAAGGACCAATTCTCACTATTACCTATTAACTACGACTTTTGCCTCAATAAACTCCTCATTTGCTGCTTATTAATAGTTTAGTAAAGCTGGGTGCAGATTTGTACAATTTATAATAGTCCTTCATGATTGTTGCTTATCAAAGCACTTTACAGTATTAAATAGGAAATTAGTGTGTCAATAATGCAAAATGACAAAAGTTAACATTCAATTTTCAGTTAAAGGCAGGTTATCATTGAATTCAGTGATGTCATCATCCAGCTCAGTTCAGTTTAAATAATATCTGTGCAATCAAGTCGACGATATTGCTGGATATTAAGTGTCCCCAACTAAGCAGGCAACAACGGCAAGGAACCAAAACTCCACTGGTGACAGAATGGAGAAAAAACCTTGGGAGAAACCAGTCAGGGGGCCAGTTCTCCTCTGACCAGATGAAACCAGCAGTTCAATTCCAGGCTGCAGCAAAGTCACATTGTGCAGAGGACTCATCTGGTTCCTGTGGTCTTGTCCCGGTGGCCATCTAGGAGACAAGGTCTTCACTGGGGATCTAGTTGTCCTGGTCTCCGCTGACATTCAGGGCTGTCGAGGTCATCTCTAGGTGCTGATCCACCATCTGGGCTGGTATAAGCAGCACTCACATGAAAACAGTGCATAGCATAAAGTGGTCACTTTTTTTTTTTTTAATGATTTGAATCCCAATCTGATCAATATATTTTACACTTTTAAAAGACTTTTACAATAATAATAATAAAAAAAAGGTATAAATTGGGGTCTTGCTGTAATTGTTTCTGTTTATATTTCTATTTATTAAATATAAACAATAACGCTATTAAGTCTCCTGAGCTTTGTAAGAGCAATGTCTGAGCAATAAAACTTTCCTCAGGGTAAAGCAATCTACAAGCAATCCACTCCTATCTTTAATAGAGGTAAATCTTTTGAGATATCGCCACAGAAACTCATGAAATTGATGAATCAAAACACTAAACTAAGTTAAGATAAAGTTTTTAAAAACTTTGTCAGCTAATATAATTTAATTGATATACTCTCTAATGAGTTGGATGCTTATTGTAGTTGGAGCCATTATTCAGAAGCAGGATGTGTTTTGAGCGAAAGCGTCTCTTCTCCAGCTTGAATTACGGGCTGAGCGTTTGACAGCTTTGGGTGCAAGAGGCTCATTAGCTTCCCGCCTGACTAATAAACCCAACGCAGAACAAATGCAATATTAATACTGCCAGTCTATTCTCTCCCTATCATTTACATACACTCCTGGAAGTGTTCGCCGCACCTCCGCAAATTATTAATGCACCGATTCTGCAGCTCTCTGTAGACATAGGACTTTAATGACTTGCTCTGTGCTTTTGTGGATTTGAACCGGGACAAACCATGTCTCAGAAGATGATCTTCATGGAACTCGCTATGTTTAGTTGGAAGGATTATAAAGGAAAGCTGTCTGTCTCTGCTGGAGAAATAAGAGGTGTTTATGTGCAGATATGAGTGAGAACAAGAAGATCCAGGGGCACAGAGAGCCTTGGCAACTATACTTTTGGCTGAGGCATTATGGGATGTTCATTATTTCTACTAGTTTGTTTACTGCAGATGATTTATGAGGTCTAAAATAGAGTCACACATACTATTCCAAATTGTGCTTTTCCAGTCTTGGTGAATGTGATCATGCAGTTTTTTGGAAATAACCCATAGAAAAAAATTGTGCCACAAGACTAAAGTACTATAACTTCTTAACACACTATTACATTTGCATTATTTTAATGTTCACATGCATGACTGTTTAATCACTGTTTTAATGGGCCTCACAAGAGTGTTGCATTTTTAAGATGTTAAGCTGTTATAAACTGTTATTTAACTTCTGTTAGCACATGATGTTTTCATAATTGTGAATCACTAACTGAAGCATTACGAATGTGTCTTTTGATAGAAGCATTTTTTAAGGAGCTGGCCTGGCTGTAATGTGTAACAGTATTGCCAACTGTTTGAAATTATGCTTTAGCCAACTGTTTATACCACAGTACATCCACAGCGATTAAAAAAATACAGTCTACTGCACAAACTGTATGGCAGACGAGTGCATCAATTGTGAACAGCTCAAATGATTATAATAGGAGTGATATAGGCTCTGTCTAATGAAGACATTTGTGACCCTGGACCACAAAACCAGTATTAAGTCGCTGGGGTATATTTGTAGCAATAGCCAAAAATACATTTTATGGGTCAAAATTATCGATTTTTATCGATCATTGACAATAATATTGCGGTTAATAAAACAAAATGCATTAAAATTATAATTATTATGACAACATGTACAAAACAGTAACAAATAACTCAAAAGTCTGAAAATAACGGTTTACTTTTACTTATATCTGTCAGTCTGAGACGTCATTGCCATTGCTATAGATTGTGTGCATCTTAAACAAGCTCAGTTAAACAAGTTCTTAGCAATGCATATTACTAATCAAAAATTAAGTTTTAATATATTTACAGTAGAAAATTTACAAAATATCTTCATGGAACATGATCTTTACTTAATATCCTGAAGATTTTTGGCATAAAAGAAAAATCAATAATTTTGACCCATACAATGTATTTTTTTGGCTATTACTACAAATATATCCCAGCGACTTAAGACTGGTTTTGTGGTCCAGGGTCACAAATTTCATTGGACAATGTAAAGTGGAGCAGTCTTATTCATAAATCGGTTGAAAACTATGTAGCCACATTCTTTTTTCTTTTTAACAAACCTGAAATTGCTAAAGAAGTTGTCACATTAATAAAACAAATTAAAACAAATTGAATTATTATTTTTTTCTTGCTCCAGTAATATAAAATAATTATTATATAAAATAGGAGATCTATAGGCCCTTGAGGCTGTTTTGTGGCCCCTAAGCGTTCTAAAGTAGCCCAGCACTAGCTGCTTTTGAAAGCCTCCTAAATCATTACAGTAGTACAGTGCTATCTAATCAGCCAGAATTCTGATATAATAATATCAATAAAAAATACAATCTTCTTCGTATTCCAAGCATCTTTTTTGACTTTTGCCCAAGGACTCAAATAATTACCAAGGAGCTACAGCGGGCAGCCATCTCACATATCAGCTCTGATTGTAAATATTTCATTACAGGAAGACATGTAGAGTGCTTTAGGCTAACTCATGAAGTGACAGGCCCAGTGAGGCCACACCATCAACAAAAGCTGAAATTTTTATTATGAACGCACAGTGATGTGGCGCAAGGGAATGTGGGCTTGACAGACTCTGGAGGTACAGCTAATACTGTAAAACATGATTAACACTGTATCTGCAAAGAGTTCATGGGAAGCAAAAATATTTTCGCTGAGTTAGAAATGCAATGTTTTTATGTTTCTTAAGTGGCACTTTAATTTACAGTGTCTATGTATGTATATTTATGTACGCATTTATTTATTAGTTTATAAGGAATTTACACTGTCCTTTGTCAGAGTTTGGTTTTACAAAATGTAGTTCAATAATCTTAATGGTGGAATTAAAATAAAACCAAATGCTGGACAGCTTGTGCAGTCCTAGAATTTGTTTGAATTTGAATTAGAGTGTGGAAATTTTGTATTCTACTGCTCTCATCCAAACTATATGTATAATTAAAAACTCCTGCAAGCAGGTATTGGTTTCTCTAGTTAATCAATAAAAAGCAAATTAGTGTCTGTATTTAATGAATCCATGCCATGGAAATGGTATTCAAAATATAATAAATAAGAATGTACCCAGAAATAGAAATGTCTGTCTACATTGTGAGATTCCCATTATATTGCTTTATTTCTATTATTTTCAAAATGGTGCTAGCCAAGTCACAAAAATGGGTGACTTGCATTGAGAAGGGACTTGGGCCAATAAGCAAACCTTTAGACTACTGTATGTCCACATTAATATGCATACATTTGAAAAAGCATCTTTTTATGTATGTATGCATGTATGTGTGTGTGTGTGTGTGTATATATATATATATATATATATATATATATATATATATATATATATATATATATATATATATATGCATTTTTTATACTTTTATATTTCTTTTATTTTTTCCTTAATTTTTTCTACACTGTATATATCTTCAAGTACTTTGCATGTTTTTACAGTATTGTAAATGTCAACAATCATATCAATAAAGCTTTGTACCCTGAGATAAAGTGACAAATAAGCAGAAAAAAACATTTGAGAGAGAAATGACGCAATACCACATTTCCTATTGCTTTTGATTGAAAATCTAAATAAAAGAGTATGCTTTTATGCAGCACCATCTGTTCTGTTCCACAGATCCTTGTCTTACCCTCCCCCGTCTCTCTCTCTCTCTGTGCTGTGATATCACTGATATTGAAGGCCAGATGAGACCATGAAGCAGTCTGAGACACAGCCAATGGTGTTTGGTGTATCACGGGAAATTAGCTGTGCAGGAGTTTTGGTCCACAGCAGATCAGAGAAAGACAGGAAAGAACATGCATGACTGGCAGACAAACAAGAATGACAGTCTGCTGTCTGTCCTGCTCCTGTTTGACCACCTCACTTCCCCTTTCTCTTTTAGTAACAAATGCATTGTGCCTGAATCATATCCTCTCTCTCACTGAAAGCTTTGCATTTCCATACCTTAGAAATATAACGGATGGCAATTTCAGGTAAAGGTCACAATAAAATCAACCTGCTGTAATCTCCACATACTGTATCAGTGTCTTCCAGAATAAATGTCTCTCGATCTGCTGCCTGCAACCGCTGCATTCAGGGTCCATGCTAACCAGGCAAACCTTAACCTCTTGGTTGCCGCACAAGGTTTAACTTCAGACACTTCTGGTTCTGTTTTAGAAGTTAGCTATTTGAGAAGGTAGCTGCCTATGTAGACAGTAGATAATGAGGCAGTGCACTTGGTTCTGGAACAGAAACATGGTTTCGGGTTCAGGAGCTGGTGAGTGACTGAGATGAAGTACCAGCTCTGCACTACACTGTGTGCATGTGTGAATGGTATGAGTGACAGCTGCTGTCCAGAAAGAGATGCCAGCGCTGATGCTGTTTTCATAGCTTTGACAGTAAGAAACAGCAGTGATGTCCTGTTGAGAAATGGGAAATATTTACGTGAAATATTTTATTTGGAAGATCATAATTTTTATAAAGAGATATATTTTAAAATATATATTTTTTTTCTGTGGAAAAATATACATTAATATAATGAAATACTTGATATTTATATCTGTATTTTTGTATTTATCTTGGTTGCAAAAATGTATTATGGCTACTCATGATGGCTGTCAATGAAGAAAGACACTTTGTGGCTGCAGTATTGTGTACTTACAGCATCCACCACCAGGGGTGACCTGACATATACAAACCAGCCAAACCTTGACCCCCTTGGACCAATTACAGACATTGTCTAGAGTCTACACTGCTTTTCCCCTCATTTCAGGTTAACTGCAACTGTACCACTTATCCTATTTCAGTGAGCTGTTCTTAGTGCATTGCTAGTCCCTTTGAGACTGTATGACCTCTATATAAGGGTTGAAGCAGATTGTGTGTACATCAAAAATGCAGCTTAGATTGGAAATGAAAGAACAGCTTTAACTGAAATTGTCTTCCCGCTCCTTGTCTCTCCATCCGTTTGTTTTTCAAAGTGTAAAACATTCTAGCTTTTGAAAATCAGGTATTTGGTGCACAGTAATTGTTCGGACTGGTTAGCTGTATGAAGATAAGTGATCAGTTTTGTATCTTTGAATTGGTGACAGCCGGGGCATTACTTGTTCATTTGCACTCATTTTCGAAGTGACAATAGAGGAAATTGGTGAACAGATTGATCTCAACAGGGGACACATTTAAAAAAAAAAACACAGGAAGACATGCCAAATCAATTTAGAAATACTGCTTCATTTCATTCCCTCGCTTGTCAGAGTCGCATACCTTGTTTTTATGACTGATTTACATGACTCTTGCATCATTGATGCGCGGCGGGCGCATGCTGAATGCAATGCCGATAATAATCGAGCCAATGGTCTGTGAATGACAATAGCAAAAGATGGACTGTGATCAGAAAGATTTTCCCTGTTAGTTATGGAATCCGTGTGCTGTAGGCTGATGTTCAAACGGCAAACTGTGGGTTCCATCTGCATGAGAGACACAAGGACTGGCGCCATTTTCATTCTCCGGTTGGGCTGTTAACTTGTCACGGGTAAAGCTGTCTCACAGAAACAAGAGGATGAAGGGGGAGAAAAAGCAGCATCCAGCAGTGTTAAAAGCAATTACAGGTGGAGGAGATCTCAGAAAGGGGCGCCTGAGATGATAACAACTCAGTTTATGCTATGTTTGACGTGCGTGTGTGGGATTGCGTTTTAATTTAAAGCTTCTGTTGATTTGTTCTTCCAGCAGGGTTCACGGTGTTAAGATGATGTTCCCACGCTAAGTGCTTGCATATTAATGTCGGGTTTAAAAGTGCAGGAGAATTGAGGAAGATGTCAGAGCCACATGAAGGCCTTGTGTAGAGGAATTATGGAAAAATGCTAAATCCTTCAGGTGGGTGAGAAATTAGCTGATATCTTGAATGTATTCATTACATTTCAGCTTATGGAGTTGTGTGTGCATTCATTACGGATGTGTGGGAGAATATAAATGTGTTTATGTGTATTCAAAAGAAGGCCTGAAACTACTCAGATTCGCAAATGCTAATCTAGCTACACTAGCTCAATTTCATCTGTCACTGCATTCCAAAATGTGCTAGAACAAGTACGACAAGTACACATAGCATTCTCAGCAACAGCGGTATTGAGTAAAGTGTCTTCTTGTACAGTCAGTTCTTGCTTTTAAGTCAACTACTGTCATGATAGAGCAACATATTTCATCTGGGTTATTGGCACAGACATTTGAAGGTTGAAGGTATTGCCACCTTGAGGTTAGTCACCACCCCATTATATTATAGGAATATTAAATATAGTGCTACAGGGATGACATATTTTGTAGGCAAATAAAATGTAGCAAATGTGTTAGCTTTTTAGCACTTCCAGTTCCATTGTCTTTAAGTCAATGCATTGCTGGTTAAATGCCTGAACAAAGGTGTGTGGTTAACACAAGCTCAGGATATTTTTTTAGTAAAAATTATCATGATGAACAGAATTGTAAGAATCATAAACTTTTATTGGTCACAGGTGCTTATTTTCTGCAATATTTCAAAAGGCAATGGAAAAATCATATTCGGTTTTTGTCATGTCAACCAGGTTGATGCTAATAAGGCTGGCCTAAAAAATACATTATCACTGCAGCACTCTATGCCATAAAGTGTCTTAAAAACATTTCTAAGTTTGTTTGAGTATCCCATAGTAACAGTGGCTTATTCAATGGTGTGAATTTGGGGCGGGACTATCTTGATTTCTGACCAATGGCAGAGAGGCAAAGTGTTCCAGCAACCTGTTTAAAAATCATCACTGGCTAAGTTTTGTAATAGCATACTACTAATAGTAATTTTTATTTAAAAAGAAGAAGAAGAAGAAGAAGAAGCACAACTGTTTTCAACATCAAATCAGCATGAAAGTTTTTTTTAAGTCAATGCATTGCTGGTTTTTAATATGCCTGAACAAAGGTGTGTGGTTAACACAAGCTCAGGATATTTTTTTAGTAAAAATTATCATGATGAACAGAATTTGTAAGAATCATAAACTTTTATTGGTCACAGGTGCTTATTTTCTGCAATATTTCAAAAGGCAATGGAAAAATCATATTCGGTTTTTGTCATGTCAACCAGGTTGATGCTAATAAGGCTGGCCTAAAAAATACATTATCACTGCAGCACTCTATGCCATAAAGTGTCTTAAAAACATTTCTAAGTTTGTTTGAGTATCCCATAGTAACAGTGGCTTATTCAATGGTGTGAATTTGGGGCGGGACTATCTTGATTTCTGACCAATGGCAGAGAGGCAAAGTGTTCCAGCAACCTGTTTAAAAATCATCACTGGCTAAGTTTTGTAATAGCATACTACTAATAGATATTTATTTAAAAAGAAGAAGAAGAAGAAGAAGAAGCACAACTGTTTTCAACATCAAATCAGCATTTTAGAAAGGTTTTTTTAAGGATCATGTGACACTGAAGACTGATGTAATGATGCTGAAATTTCGGCTTTTCCATCACAGTAATAAATTACACTTGAAAATGTATTAAAATTATACAACTGTTATTTTATATTGTAGTAATATTTAACAATATTGCCTTGGTGAACATAAGATACATTTTTTCAAAAAAAAAAAAAAAAAAAAAAAACCTTATTGACCTCAAATATTTGACCGGTAGTGCATGTATGTACAAAAGCTCCGCAAACAAGAGAATAGGGTTAGTTAAGCAATTTGCGTATGCATATTTGTGTAGACCATGATTCTGGCACGAATTGAGAGAGGGGGGTGTGAGAAATCTGGCTGTTGTTCAAGAAATATTAGAGTTTAGAAGTGTTGACTCATTTACATTAGAACAAAACAGGCAGCAGCTTGAAAGCAAGAAAGGGACATCTGCCCTCATATGTAGACTGATATTTCCCTCTGCAAGCACAGACTTCAGCCAGACAGAAATGAGGTTCTGTTTTCATGTGCCTCGGTGGGGGTGGAGGAGTTTTCATCCAACAGAAGTGTGATTATGTCACTGAAACTTCTGATATTACTTTTGCTTATTGAGTTCTATTTCACAAGAGTGCTTAAATGAGCTGTTATGCCCCCTCCCTTGATCAAAGTTTGACTCACCACAAAATCAATATCAACTTTTATCAAACCTCTGAAGTACAGAAACATACATGCACCAACTCCTCCCCCTCATTTTAATAAGGTAAATAAACCACAAATCACAATCAATCAAACATAAAATAAAGAATAAAATATCTATCCATCCACCCATCGTGGTATTTTTTGAAGCACTCAGGTACTATGGAACTGTGTTAGCTGAACTAGATGAGTATTACCATACTGACTCCCCTCATCCATCATGGCTGTCTCATCCAATCAGAGAGCAGGATCTCAAATTGATCTGCCCTATAAACATTTAGAAATTTCACTTTCTCTCTCTGTGTTTCACTTTTACTCAGGGCTCTAGTCTGCTAAATTACGTGGCAGTTTTGCACTGCCAGAGGTTACCAATACCAGCATTTAATAGTTAGTAAAGGGAAAAATGAAAAGCAAATAAAGAAAGCTAAGCTTGCTTTACATGGTTAATTCCTGCTCATTAGCTGGTTCAATTTTGGATGATCAGATGGACAACAAGCTGATAGATCTTGGTTCAACCTGGTAAATATTGAATAAGACAGTTAGAGATGCAGACCTCCTTAGAAAAGCAACAAATCAGCTACTGTACCTAAAACAAACAAACATCTTAATGACAAAGACCACTATATATAATGTCATTTTTATATATAAAGACCCATTTATATATAAGAAAAAGAAAAATATCAGGCATTATTAAACTTAATAATGACAAGGGTCATAATGACAAGGACCAGGATATGTAGGTTATTTAATTGGCTTTTATGTTTTAATATATAAAACATAAAAGCCCCCCCCCCCACCACACCACAACTGTATATAATGTATGTATGTAAAACCTCACAGGTTTGGGTGTTTCTGTATTAAAACTGGGAATCCATGTATTTACTTCAACTTCATTCTTTGATTTTGCATCTACACCTATGCTGCGCATTGTGAATGATAAACATCAGCCATGTTTTCGCGTCGCCTTTGGGGACCTATGCAACAGATCGATTGTATGTATCTGACTTCAAAAGTATAAACGCCCCCTCATAAAACTGACACGTTAGTTTGATGTGTGACACCTCTGTCGTCCTCGCTGACTGATGTCTTTCATCACACACACCGGTGCTCTGATATCCACATCCTGTTTTCATATTGAACCTGTCTTAACAGATCCCTTTGATGGATGACGGCAAGTAAAACAGGTAGAGTTCAGCACTGGCTCGCTTTATGAGTTATATTTATCCCTACTCCGTTTCCACTAATTAAGCCAAAGGAAATATTAAACACGCCTCTTTTGTCTTGACGGAGAATAAACAGCTTGTGTTTGTTAATAGTGGCTTGTTAAAATTCTGGAGGGGTGGATTATCGCAACTTCAACAAAGCACTGCTGGGTGGCAAGTTGTTAACCACTCCACATGCCACATGCAGCTTCACCACCCCATCATTTTTATTCATTGTACTAATATGTCGTCAATATGCAGAGCCACACGGCATCTGAGCAATCTGTAAAGCCGTCGGATTATCCCCCGAATCATCTGTACCAAATACCGTCACCCACCACAGCTGCATGTGTTTATGGCATTGGCAACATGCTAAGGCAAGAGATGCTCATCTGGGAGGAATGTAAATGTGTGTTTTCAATCAGAGCAAGGATGGATTTGCATGAACTGATTTGGCTTTTGTTTTCATATACATATGCATATTTTCTAAATCTAGTTGTGTTCAAGGCCTGATGTGACTGTTTTGGTCATTGCCACTTTGAAGAATGTTCAAAGTCCAAAGCATTGCCCACAAGCCTTTGATTTTCAAGCTGCTTTGCTTGCTTGCAGAATAAACCTCCAAATCAATCAACTGTTGGATGCACAGTCATTGTGCTAACCAAAAGGTCTGAGAAACACACATGCTGTCCTCAAAAGCTCTTTACAGTTTAATGTGCATTTTTTCTTTCAGATTATCATTTTGTTTCCAAAGGCAAAGCAGAGAAACTGACTCAGTGTAATGACTCAAACTTTTCCCCACCATTCTATAAAGTTTTTAGCTTTCTATTCATCATATATATGTGTGTGTGCTTCTCAAGCAACAACGCATTTTTTTTTTGTTTTGTTTTTTTGTTTTTTTATCAGCAGATAAATTTTCAGCTTGAGCAGCAAATCAGCATATTATAATGAATTCTGAAGAATCATGTGGCACTGAAGACTAGAGTAATGATGCTGAAAATTAGCTTTGTCATCACAGGAATAAATTACATTTTAAAATATTTTAAAACCGAAAGCTGTTATTTTAAATTGTAATAATATTTTACAATATTACTGTTTTTTACTGAATGTTTGATCAAATAAATGCAGCTTTGGTGAGCATAAGAAATTTCTCATGATAGTATTATGAATCTGCACCTGTGACCGCAAACTCATCATCTAAGTTTGCAGGAGCTTACTGGTTTGACACTGACAGTCATGACACAGCTCACCTGTCTATGACACAGGTGTCGGTTCAAGCCCTCGGTTCACGACCTGGCTGGGAAAAAGCTTAGGTTGTCATCCATGTCGTCTGAGCATCGCTGGGTCAAACGTGATTCTCCTGTGATGGGACAGGATCAGTGTAAATCTCAGAATCACGATTACCCAAAATTCATGGATGAAGAGACTTGCTCATATCTGTTGACTTTCTTCTTCTGCTATGAAGAGCTCACTGCTTGTGTCCTGCCTCTCTCTCTCTCTCCCCGCGTGTTGATCGACAGGTGCGTGCTTGGCAGGGTCAGGAGGTTGAGGCAGTCCAGGTGTGGGTTCAGCGATGCATGTGCTCCTGTGAGAGTTCATGCTCAGCATTTCAGAGGCTAAAACACCACTCTATCCTTTGCTTTGCTGTTTGTTTACAATATAAATATTTTTTTTTTCCTCCAACATCAAACTCTCCACCACAATCCCCTTGATGTTTTCCTTTCCTCACAATCCTCTTATCTGTGAAGAAACATTTTAAAATGGAAGACATTAGAAAACCACAGATGATTACAGAATCAATTAAATAAGAGGAGCCTTTTTAATGAGCAGCAGGTATGTTTATGTGCACTAATTTGTCAATCAGAATGAATCCAATCTGTATATGAACCCTAAACATTGGTATATATTTTTCTGAAGAGCTTTTTAAGCAAATATTTAGTAAATATTCAGTGTCATCCACTACTAAGTTCATAAGACATAAGATGTAAATAAACATATGCATATTTTTATGACGCAAAATCTATGTTAACACATAGTACGCATCACAGCACAGATTTCCATTTGAGAAAATAGTCAGATTCAAGGTTTTACATGTTTTTTCCTGTTGATCAGTTTAAGCATTTATATGATTAGTTATTTGAATTAGATTGAAATTTAATTTGAATCAAGCTCAGGTGTATCAGTGAAGGCTTTTATATATATATGGGTGCATGTAAATGTTAAAGGGATAGTTCAGAATCTGGTTGACCAAACAGTTGACAGTAGCCATTGACTTAGTATTTTTTCCATACTATGGAAATCAATGGCTACCGTTAACTGTTTGGTTACCCACATTCTTCACAATACCTTCTTTTGTACTCAACAGAAGAAATTCATACAGGTTTGGAATGACATAAGGGTGAGTAAACGATGAAAGAATTTTCATTTTTGGCCAAATTATACCTTTAATAGTGTTTAGGAGAAAATTTGATGTAATCCGATTACTTTTTTTCCCCAAGTAATGCAAGTAAAGGAATTCATCCAAGTTACTTTTTAAATAAGTTTATTTTCTATTTATTTGATTTATTTAATATCAAATGAAAATATTTACTTTGTCTATGTTAGGAGAAACAGAATTATATTTAGATATGAAGACATTGTAGGAGTTGTATGTGTGAGCATGATGGCATAATACTAGTGTGTGTGTAGATTATGAGTTTCTTTTAGCCTTCCTAGAGATTTATGCTTTTCAAAATACCTCTGACAAATAAAGATAAATCCAACAATTCCTGTGGAATCCAGTTGTACTTGTAATTGCGTCATTAAATAATTTTGTAATTTATTTACTGGTTTATTTTTTATACATATATATATATATATATATATATATATTATATACTATATATATAGTATATATATGTGTGTGTGTGTGTGTGTGTGTGTGTGTGTGTGTGTGTATGTATATACTGTGATTGTGTTGGCTAAATAAATAAATTTCTGCTGCATTAAATAGCACCATTTTATAGCCTATAGCCTATGTATGCAGTCAATGCCTGGGGGATAAAAACAAAAACAAATAAACACTTCCAGTGTAAAAAAAAAATGCCTGCAAGCCAAGCAAAGTGCTTCTGCTCTGGAGGAGAGAAAGTCTGAGAGAGTGAAAGTGATAAAAAGTAACCTAACACACCATTTTCCATAAAAGACAACATAATTAGTTACTTTTTATAATGAGTAATGCCATCTTTCATTGCATTACTTTTAAACGTAATGTTCCCCACACTTAATTAGTTAACTTAAAACTCACACAAACTCACAGACTTGGCGCGGCACCTTAAAGTGAAACCTTGCCGGTGCATTGTGCACTGTATGACTGACATCATTGTCACAGCATTTTTTATTATTATTTGTATTTTTTTCAGGTGTGAGACTCTCTTTATTAGGTTGGAGGGGTATTAAAATCCTTGACACAACCCGAAGAGAAGAGAGGGGACAGAGTGGAAGAAGGGGAGAAGAGCCCCTCATTTGTAAAACGTCACAGACCTGAAACTGAGATAGATCAGAACGGTCCCTTTGGGCAGATTAAAAATTCATGATCTCTTCTGAAGCAGAGAAACAGAAGAGAAACCGAATGCAGTTGTAGAGAACGCTGACTCTTCAGCTGAAATGGAGCGTGCCTTTCATCAGTTCTAATGAAGACCCAGCGGGAGAAAGAGAGCGAGGGAGAAAGCGAGAGAGAGGCAGGTTTTTAAGGGTTTGGGACATTCCTACATATCAACATGGAGCTGTTGAGCTGAAGTAATCATAAAGTATTTGAGTCCAGTGTTGTGCTGGCTTCCCGTCTGTCTCCATCGCTTTCTGAGCTCACATTCTACGGCTCTGATCCAAGCCTGTCTACATAGGCAGCTTCCTTCTACGGCAGCATGACTGATTTGAAATGCTCTTCATGGAAAATCACTCACAAATTGCACTCCTAATAAAAAGTATACGAAAGGCTCACAGCTGATATTATATCATATTATAAGCATATTGTTAAGTTAAAGGTTCACCCAAAATGTTAACTTCTGACATCAGTTACTCATCGTCTTCCAAACATGAATGAATTCCATTCTTCTGTGGAACTGAAGAATGTTTCAGGTGTTTTAGCCCATGCAACGAAAGTCAGTGTAGGGTCCAAAATGACACTGGACCTCACAGAAGAAAAAAAAAATGTAAAAAAAAAAAGACACTGAGGGATTTTTTTTAATATCTTATGTTGTGTTCCACAGAAGTCAGAACTTTTATTTTTGGGTCAACTATCCCTTATGAGCCCAAAAAAATGCTGTGTGCAAAAAATTATTTTATTTAAGTTTAGATGAAACTATTTTAGTAGCATACTGAATTAAATAATATTAATTCATATGTGATTATGAATATGAATATAATGAATATGTGATGCTGCCTTAAAAGAGATTACATTTTAGAGTAAAGCATCATTTAGCTGATTAATGCCTAAAAATGTTGTCTTGGTACATAAGCGTTTATAATATCATGTTATACAACTCTACATGACATTTATTTATCAATTCAAATATGTGAACTCAATACAAAATAATACAATAAGTTCTGCCCTCACTATATGCCTGTTAGCATCAGGTTACCAGACAGCTAACAGAGATAAATGTGTTTGTAACTGTCTTCATGACTTTCTTATTGTTTCTGGCACTGTAAATAAAAAGAAAATTGAAATTATACACAGTATGCTATGACATAAAGGGCTTTTTAAACAAGTATGAGCTATATGAAATATGTTAGGTGTTATTTCTCTTTCCAGTACAAAAACAACCATGTTTGGTTGACTCTTCTCTAGTAACTATGGACTACAACTAGCAACACTATGTTGTGTTTAAACAGGAAGGCGCTAATAGTTCAAGAGGAATAACTGAATATAGATCTCCCGTGTCGTCTGTTTAATTGTCTGTCTTTATAACACTCTGCAGCTGGTCACATTTTTCCAGCGGAAAAACAATCAGGCTGCCAAGAGCGGAGACAACAGTCCCTTCTGTGACATGCTCTTCCATTCCTCCACTGAGACACAGACATGTGTGGGAGAGGAAGAAGAGCAGAATAATAAACCAGTGGACACTCGCCTGTCAAAAGCCATCACGCAAACAGGAGCTGGGCGCCTCTGTTTTAGATCAGCAGGCGAGTCAAAGAGCACGTGTCCCCAGAGAGACACTCAGATCCCACCCCACCCACCCCCGTCACAGCACCCACACAGTCTGAAAGAGCCACACAGGCTCTTAGAGAAGAGACGGAAGCGCACCAGTCATAAAATAATAACACAGTAAACAGGTTTATTACATTTTGTCACTCACATTTAATGTCTGACCTTTAGCAGTTCCTTGAAATCTAACAACACAGGAAGGAAACGACATTACGCAGCCTACACAGAGTAGATTCAGCAGCCACCACAAATACAACCAGTCTGTGAATTAGTCCATGATCTCTCTGTGTTCCAAACCAATACAATTTTGAACTTCATCATCTGCCTGTCTTCAGTCTGTCTGCACACACCTTGCTGACAATATGGTATTTTGTCTGTCTTCAGTCTGTCTGCACACACCATTTTAAAAGAAATGTGTTCTATTTTAATATATTTTAAAATGTAATTTATTCCTGTTATGGCAAAGCTATCCTTCAGAAATCCTTCTGAAATCAGATCCTTCAGAAATCATTTGAATATGCAGATTATGCTTGTGAATAAATGCAGTATATATATATATATATATATATATATATATATATATATATATATATATATATATATATATATATATATATATATATATATGTATAACGTAATGGTGCAACGTTGTGTGATGTTGCCTTACTAACTGTTTTTTAAATATAAAAACTTTTCATTTTGATTTTTTACCTCAGCATGCTTACTTGTTTGACGTTAATGACGCGTTAATGTCGAGCCCCGGAGTCAGTGTGTTAATGTTTTAATGTTTCAAACCAATTGGACCACTGGCTGCTCGCTTTCCCTGCGTGATGGTCCTCGCAAAAAAAAATAAAAAAATTACAAAATTAAAAATTCTGTCGGCCCCTTAGGTGCGGACGTTGGCCCACTGGGAAAATGCCGGTATGCCCGATTACCAATCCAGCCCTATATTATATATATATATATATATATATATATATATATATATATATATATATATATATATATATATATATATATATATATATATATATATATATCTTTTATTTAGAAATAGTGCTTAAATATTTCATTAAAGTAGACTGAAATGAATGGAATGCTAGACTTCTCTGCATGTATTAGGAGAAAATTTGTGATTTTATTCGGTCATACCTGGTTAGGATGTGGTGTCATGTTGAAGATGTTGTGGGCAATCTGAGCAGCAGCTGAGCACAACACTAGAAAGTGAATCAGTGAAATGGTGAGATCTTTAGAACCTGAGTGACAGGTCTGGATTAAGTTCTCTGAGGGAATGAACTAGAGACTGCCTCACTGCCTGAGAGAAAAAAAAAGACGGTGAGCTGTTGCTGCAGGCTGATGAATGCTGGACTTTAACCCTCTTTAGCTTACAGTGGACAGAAGGCTGACATATCCCATTACAGTTCAGATCGCTGCTCTGATTCACTCCATCCTCTTTCTCACTGTCTCCTGGCTGCAATTAACAGATTCAAATGTAGCCTCTTGATGTTTTGCCATTGTCTAGAGCACACAAAACACACATATACAATTAATACATATACATAAATATATAATATACAGTTAAATTATATAAAAGAATGATTAACAAATCTGTTGTCAACAAAAGAGAAGTTTCCCTGTGGTTTCCCCCAAAATAATAGCTCTATGGTTTAACGCTCTAGCTCTGTGGTTGAAAGCAAGAAAAAAAAAAGAAAGAAAATCGCATCTGTGCTGCTGTACAAAAGAATGTATTGCTGTTATATAATAATAATAATTATTACTACTACTACTACTATTATTAATATTGTTGTTGTTATAATCTTTTTTTATCATAAATTTTTAATAACATTTTATTAGCATTATAGTGTTATTTCTTTACTGATTAAGTTAATTTTTATAATTTGATTAAATAATAACAATTATTATAATAATAGCAATGGGGATGTGTTTTTCCCATTTTTTTTATTGTTTATATAAAGTATATATATATATATATATATATATATATATATATATATATATATATATATATATATATATATATATATATATATAAGTGTGTATGAGCTGTGCTGATTTCTCCTGATTTTCAACAGATCTCCTTCTTTTCTTCAGCATTGTTCAGTGACATGCTGATGATTTTGTCCCCAAGCAAATCTAAGGAGTTACTCAGATCCACTGCCTGAAGGAGACACTAGAGCCCTGTTGAAAAGACCAGTATGAATTTCCATGCGTTTCCAGTCTGCTTTTACGTAGCTGATGAAGCTGGTTGAAGTGCACAACATATGCAGGGATCTGGAAGGACAAAGTGCGATTGTTCTGAGCAGCCAAGGGTCAGGTTACAAGATGGCTCTAACCTCACGGGTCCATCTTTGCGATGATGTCAGTGAGTTGAGCTGGGAGAACATCACCGCAGAGGTCTCAATGAGGGCTGACAGTCGAGAATGTACGTCTGACCTTGGCTTGCCTTGTAAAGGAAAAAGAAAAAACAAAGGAGTCTTTTGTTGAGGTCTAATTAGCTAAGCTGAGGAAGGCCCTCGTCTGCACAGCTCTCACATTTTCCACCTCATTTTCGGTGGGAAAATATTTTATTGACTTTTGGAGAAGAAACAGAAAGGAAGCCGGGATGGGAGCGCACTCAGCACAGGATTAGCAGCAGTCGGGGGTCTGTGTGCGAGATGGCCCCCCCTCCTCGCCGCCCGGGGAGATCTGCCAATTAGAGACCTTGATCCCTTGCCCATCATAGTTGACTTCTCTCCCACCCTGGTTTGGTTTGACGTTCAGCCATGCCAAATCAGTTTTTCTGCTCAGCAGAGGGTGAAGGCACAAGGCTTTCTATTAAAAAGTAATCAATACGAAAAGTCCCTTGTTGTTTGCACTGGCAGACTGACAAACAAATAAACAGATGATAATGCTTCGACAGTCGAAGAAGTGCTCATTTGTTCATTATTAAAATTGCTAAAATCCATGTGCTGGGAGCCAAATATCTGGCAACTTTTCATGCGGTTTGCAAACTCAGATAATCCCTCACGCTCTTGTTTACTGCTAAATGATCACTGGGCGTACGTCGCACACAGCCGCCTCGTTCTTTGCGTCACCTGATGTAAAGTGCAGGCTGATTTTTAATCAGCACTATTTCATGTGTGTCAGCGTGGAATCAGAAAGCTGTCGCATTGGCTTTGTCTCTCGGTAATCACTTATTTTCTCAATGACAAACAACAGGCCACGCTGTGCCAACTGCCACCATATTCCCCAGGAGACAATAGCAAAAAATGGCCGACCAGCCTCTCTTTCAGCAGTATTCGGCAGTAAATTACATTGCCGACCTGCAAGTGCCAACTTCTCCCCTGAAATGATTATTTCTACCTCACAGAAGATTGCTTTAGTAATTATACGCATCATAATTAAATTTCATCAAATCCTGTGAGAGCTCAAATCTCATTCACCCAGGTTTAGAGTTTTAGCTCTTGTGTTGAAAGGACGGGGACTCTTTATACACCATTGGATATGCGTTTAGTTTTGTGATTCTTCCCTAGAAACACATGAGTAATTGATTTAAACTGCATGCAAACTTCATTTAAAACATTGTTAAGTTGGTTTGTTTTATTTCTGCAAAACAGTTCAAACTGTGACAGTTGATTCAAAGCTTTGATTCAATGATCCCTTTGATTCAAACAGAAATGTTTACTGAAATTTCTGCAAGGTATCTCTCATATGTTAAAATGTTTTATTTAAAATGCATGGGGTAGGTGTCACGATACCCGGACTGTGTTCCCATGTATTTGTGTCAATCAATTTGGACTCTTATTTTGTAGGTTTTTTTTTTTTTTTTGGCCTGGTTCAGTGTCAGTCTAAATTCCTCGTGTATGTTTCCTGTGTATGCTCATGTCCTCTGTTCCTGGTTCCTGTTTCTGTGTTAGTTCTTTGTTTATAAACTTAATAAATTTTTCTGCAATTGGTTTCTCTGCCTTGTGTTCTCGTGCCTCCAGTGTTACAGTAGGTAAAAGTTGCTTTTTATTACTTTGTATTGTCAAATTGCTTCATAAATAAATAAATGTTTGTATCTAATTATTTTTTATTACATTTTACCTGTATATTTTCATAAAGTTTCAACTAAGAATACATAAGACATCCATTTCAATTATCCGGATGAGTGTTTACAGTGACGTTAAAAGCAGCGTTGTTGAGCGTAGTCGGCTCGATCATGAATGTAAACTTGGGATCTTCAATTCTATGTGAACAGCTACATCATATGAATCTGTGCTAATCCACCGACTGAACAAGATTAAATGGGATTTGGCTGGATAAATCTGGCCTATTCTCTTATTTCCAGAGGTGTAGTAATCACTTAAGCCACAGCAAATAAGCAGTGAGGAAAACAAACAAACAGGAAGTGAAGGTCAGAGTGGCTGCCCTGTTTCTCTAGAAGCTCTGGGTACCGAAACAGACTACACTGGCAGTCATGAGCATGCTGGGATGGATAATTACGGAGTCGCAGTCTGATGATTAAAATCATGATGAGGTTTCAGGCAGGAGGCAACAAACTCAGGAGTGAAGTGGCCTACGGTAAACACACACTCACACAATTATATACTCAAACTGCATGATACTGCACAAATACAGATACACAATAATAGACACACTGTACACAATTAGTCAACAGTGGGAAGTAAACAGACAAAAGTGCACTTTCAGACAAATGAATTAAATTGAGAACATTTACTGGGCATGAAATTTTATGACAAGATGAGTTGGTTTCTCTTGGTGAAACTGTCCCATTATCATATTGTACCTCATTTTAGTTTTCCCATATAAAATTACATTTTGCATATACTGTATTTGTTTTTTTTTTTTGTATATCTCTGCAGAATAACACAAATGTGTACCTAATGTTTATATTTCTTTATAGTTTTCTGACTGCGTTGTCTGTCCTAAATCAACATTAACATTTTTACATTAAAAAAATAATGCATATTTCATTGTTTATTTCATGTATTTAATTACTTTTCTTTTTGACTTGTTTCAATTTAAGCTATAGGCCTATTTTATGTTTCTGTCTCTTTCTGTCATGAACTTGAAGCAAACGTTAACTTCACTTCACATCACTTTTATTTTAAAGAATCTATCATCAAGGACGAACACAGGTTTTAAATGACTTGTTTATTTTTCTCATCATGTTAACTATAATTTCCATTTATTTCTTAATTTTTAAATTGCTTGGTATACTCAAATATCTCATCCTTTTCAGAGTTCAGACCCCAAACACATAAGTAAAGAAACTTATAAAAAGGCAAACATATTTTAAACAAATTTGTTTCTCATCTGAATCTGAACAGCATTGGCTTAATGCAAGGAATATTATACACATATGCGTCGCCACATGGAGAAGGAAACCCTAAGGCATTTTAGATAAACTTCTCATTGTAAAAGTTATTGGAATGCACACAAGTTACAGATGTTTCCACGAGTTGATGTTTTGTGTGTCTTTGATTTGAATTGTGCATGTCACTGCAAAGGAGATCAATTCCATCTTTGAAGTTTGAAAACTGTTTAAAAAGCCCTACAATTTTATAATAAGGTTTATTAGGGAGGGAGGGAGGGATGGATGGTTGGACAGATGGATAGACGGACGGATGGGAGACTAGTAATAGCCAGCTCTAACTGTCAGAAGCTGGTTTTAGCTGGATTCTCCATTATAGGACCAAACAAGCTAACACTCACGTACATGCTCATGGTGGGCCCTTTCCAGTAAACAGTGAAGCTCTCAAATGTCTGAAAACACAAACACGCATCCAATACACCTACAGGCTTCCACCTACTCGAGTCTGTCTCACACGCACACATGCACACACTCTCGTAGAGTTCACTGAAACACATTAGTGCTGGAGTTGGGCCAGATCCAGCAGCTGTACGTGAGCTGCGGGGAGAAGCTCGCCGGGATAGTAGAAGCATTTTAAAGCCACATTAAACCCAGCACTCCAAAACACATCCATATTCAAAGAGCCTCTCTGCCAAAAACTCTGCATATTGCTATTAATAATACCCTTCAAGGCTGTTAAAAACACTCTGGATATTACAGGGGCCATGGTAAACATGTCACCGCGCCACCGTTTCCAAGACTGCCTCTGAGCTACAGGCGCTCAAGGAGGACAAAAGAGACGCGCTGTGGATTCTGATGAGAGGCCTCTACCTGCTTATTACGCATCACCCGCTGTGGCCAATCAGAGCACAGAAGCCAGAATCTGCTGAGATGAACAATGGGCCCCGGACAGACAGACGGCCCCATCCATCAGAACATCTATTAGGTACAGCTCTATTAGATGTGGCCTTTCCTGTGTATCATCATTTTATTGTTTGTTTGTTCTTTCTTTTTACCTCAATCTGTGTCGTCTGTAGCTTTTTACTCTTTTTTTTCTCGCTTACGTTTTCATTCCATCAGTCTCTCGCTCTTTGGTGATGGCGTGCTGAGAGGCAATCCTCTTTTGCGGGTGATTGCTCTGTGAATATTTATAGACAGAGAGAGACAGAGAGAAAGACAGGCCTCTACACTGAACAGTTGTATAGTTTTCAGTACATATCCTCTGATAAATACAAAGCAAATGTATTTTGATCAAATGTAAAATATCAAACACTTGTTAAATGACCATATTTTGAAGTGCATACTGTTAAAAACAACCAACATTGTATCTGTGCATGTCACAGGGAGAGATGTTTTTTTTTCCACGCAATTGGAAACCGTATGTACTTCAAAATATAGTATTTTAAAAAGTTTCTGCCCTTTTGGTTTTCTGTAGTCAATGTGCATTAGCTGAGTTCATCTCATTAAATTGTTTAAAAGTTTTAAGTTAAGGCCATTAAAATTAGATTTTATGAAGAAAACATATAGCACTGTTTGTCACGGTTTGCAAGGTTCATGTCATTGTCTCTTAATGAAAGCACTGTGCAAAACCACAAATGTCCAGGCTTGTTTCTTAAAAACAGTAAATTTCCTAGACGCTTCTGTATATTCTGTTTTGTTTATGTCTGTGAAATTTGCCAAAGTATACAAGTAAATATAATAAAACAAATTCAGCAGTTTCCTCCTATATTTTCTTTCTGTGTTGAGAGAACGCTGAGCCTTTAAATTAGCTTTTATTTTGTGGTCGAATAAACAATATGTACCAAAATATTGTTTTTGTTATGCAAAATAGTCATAAACTGTAGCTGATTTACAGAGCAGTACTCTGAATAATTTTATTGGTGACAAAAATCACTAGACATTAAAAGCACAATTATAAAATAATAATAATAATAATTTTGAATGGTTCTGGCCAAGAAATATAAAAGCTGGTTAAGTTTTGTCTTTTTAAGATACTCAATATTAGATACTTATTAAAATAAATATCAGAGGCCTAATGCCTGTATGGACAAATCAAAGCCTTTTTCATATTCAGTAAAACAGCACTGTTGTTCCTGTTAGGCATTTATTTTTGAATATCAGTAACATGTAGACTTGTTATCCATGCCCTGTGTGGTAAATTACGTGCATGGAATGTGTTCAAGAACTTTAAGTATATAAATACTTAATTAGCATTCAAAATACCAGGAAAAATTTGTTGTTTATTTAAAGAGAAAAATAAATTAATAAATAAAAAACTCGCAAAGTAGGCTACCTGTTCCATCACATTTCATATCTGTGCATGATATGAATGCATTTAGAGGAACAGCATTCAGATGACCTTTACACAACCATATGACTTTATGAATTCTTTACAAAATCCTGATGGAAGTTTCTCTAAACCCCTATTGGGATGCAGAGGCATGCAGTTTATTTCCATTGAAAACCTAATGCAGCGCAGAACTCAGGCAGAGTTAAGCTGTCTACAGGCCCTGCACAAGCTACACACAGCTTACCGATGGATGTTTAAAATGCATCCTGAGAAATGACTTGGAAAGCCTGTGCTATGAAGCTAAAACACTTCTTAAAAGGTATTTGCATGCAATCATTTCTCTACACACATCACATTGACTACTTACCAATAATGCTGTTTCAAGCTCACGTTCTAGGAAAACACATTGCACATCTTCTTTGCCTGTGCAATTATATTCTGTGTATTTCCTGCATTTTGTTTGTTTTTGAACCTATTCTGCATTTGCCTTAAAGGAATAGTTCACCCCAAAATGAAAAATTGAAGAAAATGTCCTCACTCTTGTGCCATCCAACATGTAGATGAGTTTGTTTCTTCATTGGAACAGATTTAGGGAAATTTAGCATTACATCACTTGCTCACCAATGGGTGCCATCAGAATGAGAGTCCAAACAGCTGATAAGAACATCACAATAAGCAATTTGCATGACTCCAGTCCATCAATTAACAAACATGCAGCTTTCACAAGACATTTATTGACAGACTGGAGTGGATTATTGTGATGTTTTTATTAGTTGTTTGGACTCTCATTCTGATGGCACCCATTCACTGCAGAGGATCCACTGGTGAGCAAGTCATGTAATGCTTAATTTCTCCAGATCTGTTCTTGATGAACTCATCTTCATCTTGGATGCTGAAGGAGAGTAGATTTTCAAGATTACAAAATACTTAACGGTACAAAAATGCTGTATAAAAATCAAAACTACGATTACAGAGACCCCAGTATTTTGTGAAAACTAATCACTTTCATTTGCTCTTCAGTTTCATCCTGGAATGATTATTCTTTTGGGTTGTATACTGTATATAATACAATGTATATTGTACGCTCCGTATAATATGCAATATAAATATGCTACACTGTATTCATATCTATAATTTGGTCCAAGCCAAACTTAATCAAACAAACTGAATTACTGAAAGTCTCATGAAAATACTTGTTGTTTATCAGTTCTTTTTTTTGATGTGGTTTTTTTTTTGTGGGCTTGTTAGAATATTTTTTTTTTTTTTATTAATTAAAGAGGTTTTATCTGCTCCACTGAATCAATAAAGGAGACATTTCAAGTCAAGTCTCTCCAGAAAACACACACACACTCACAAACACTCTCCAATGCCATTAATTATCTGTCTGTGAGTATTTTATGTATTCTCTCCCAGCCCTCACAAACACGACTCCCTCCACTTTAATTATATCAATAAAGATAACATATCAATTTAAACAAATGTTTGGGAGAGTGAGCCATGTGGAGAATTATCCTTATAAATAGCCATTAAAAATGCATAATTGTCAATTATTGCTCTTGTAGAGTCGCAATTATGCAGTCTCAGTGACCTCGCATCGGTCTTTTCCATTAGGAAGACCTCTCTGAGAAATGAAGTGTCATGTTCCATACGGGGCTCAATCCCACCGGATAATGAAATAAAAGAAAGAGAGGAATAAACACGTCTCTAATGAATGCCCCGAGAATGAGGCTGAAAGAGAAGTCGTGCATGCTGGGAAAGAGATCAGCACACCTGGAGACGGGCTCATTTGATACACAATTTTGGTTTGAAATCATCGTTTTACAGGTCAAGACACCATATTTAAAGGAAAAAATACTAAAGAAAACTAGGACTGTAAACCGACCATTTCATTAATGTGGCAGAATTTACATTTACAAAACCTGAGCTATATCGTCATTCTAAACTCCGTCCTTAACCCCGAGCATTAGAACGGTTCACACTTGTAATTCAGAAAAGGGGTTTCTGAGCACGTTTGACCCGCGGCTGTGCCTCAATATCAAGAGTGCTCTCCGGATGAACATATCACTCGCCCGACTTCAGCTTTTCCAAGGTCTTTATTGAGTGCATTTCAGTACAATAGTTCTCAGAAAGTTACAGTTTCAAATTCTGACATACTCATCACAAGAAACGAGAGTTAACTATACAGCCTCGGTGAGGTGAGGGGGGCTTTCCTTCGTTCGGTATCTACAAAACAAGTGGGAGCTAGTATCCATGCCATGCTAGTAATATCAACAGTCTCTCGAACCCTTTGACTCTCTGGCTTTTAATCTCGCTTGCCAATAGTAATTCTCCATCATTTTGACATGAATGTGCCGTTTTAAGTGCGAAAGCAAAAAGAACAATACAAAACACAAGCTTGTTCCTACAGGCGATGTTAGACGACGTCTTTGTTTATTCCAAACTTGCTATTTGATTGCGCCCATGAAGTCTGAGCCGTGCTAGTGAATACATGCACCGCTCAGACTTCAGTTGGCACGGTAACAGCATCGCCGCTGATCCGCTGCCAAACGCGCACCAGACTCTACAATGTGTCGACACTCCAGGCAAAGAGCGATAAAATTAGCCTCAAATCATTTCCGTTCATCCTCTCACTCCCTGCCTGTTCACTTAACCCTCCGAGAGGAGGATACCCTTGTAAGAGATGAAGATTATCCTCGATTGAATTGTTGGACATGTGCAAAATGAGAGTTTAAAAGAGACACATTCGCATTAGAAACAATTGCGTTCATGTACATATTCAAATATAAATCATACATCTTTAATGGTTGTACGTGTGCGTTAGGTTATGATTAAGCTTCAGTCTGTCTGTGCAGATGGTGAAGTGCTGCCATTATTAGGCCAATATAGTGATAGATGAATGGATATATTGACCAGACTGATTATTTGACCATTTAGCGTGTACACATGACTGATTAACAGAAATAACAGATCCTCTTTGCATCAATTACAAAACTTTTTACAAAAAGTTTTTAACTGGACAAGTGTAAGGTCTGTATACAAAGCTGCATTTATTTGATCAAAAATACAGTAAAATAACATTATATTGTGAATAATATTATAATTAAAAATAATTTTCTATTTAACATTTTAAAATATAATTTTCAGCAGCCATTATGCCAGTCTTGAGTGTCTAGGGATCCTTTAGAAATGAATATCCTTGGGAGCTTAATATGCTGCTTTGCTGCTCTGATCAATGCTAAAAAAAAAAAAATCCCAAGATTCTTTGACGAATGTTATGTTCTATATATGACTTTCAGGGTGGGGTCTGCAACATACATACATATATATATATATATATATATATATATATATATATATATATATATATATATATATATATATATATATATATATATATATATATATATGTAACTAGTCTTTACTGTCACTTTTGATCATTTAAATGCAACCTTGCTAAATAACAGTATTAATTCCTTAAAAATATCTATATATTAGTGACCCCAAATTGTTGAACTGCTGTATATTAGGGAGACGCCAATATCTAGGATAATTATATTATATTAATAAGCCCATAAGTTATGAAGGATAATATATATTATCAAAAAAAAAAAAAAAAAAACCCTATCCTGTTCTAGATATTGGCATTTTGCATTTTTAAAAAACCATATTGGTCAACCACTGTTGTACTTTAAGCCCTCTCTCTTACAGTCAACATGAAATGCCATTTGCAACCTACTGCACTTCAATATGCAGTAATTATAAATGAAACAGGATATGATGATGCGACTTAATTTTAACCACCATGATTAGACTGTGAAAAGAATAGAGAAAAACTCTATTCTTGGAGGGGAGAAGTTGAAAGAAACAGTTAGAAAGAAAATGGGGTCAAATTTTAATTTCATGCTGACTTAATACTATAATCTCTAATGTCTGTCACTTTCTTCTTTCTTTATTCCCCATTTCTTCTAATTTCTTTCCCTATCCTGCACTCTCTACTGTCTCTCGCTCACGCTTTCTCTTTCATTCTCTGTCTTGCTCCCACTCATTCATCACTCTCCTCAGTCTGTGTGCTGCACCCGCAGGTATCCCAGCAGGCTCCACCCTCCCCAGAGTGTCCACAGCGATGAGAGCAAGTCAGCCATTTTTCAGCTGGGCCATGCGGCAGGACGCTGGACAGCTTGGTTACGCCCCACTGCGAACGAGCTGGATGCAGGCCACGGTGAGGATACTTTGTGATCATTAATTGAGCTGCCTCTGGTCCTTTGCGCAGGGGAAGACATCCTTATCTAGTGCTAACGCTTGTGTAAGAGCCAGACATTATCGCTACCACCGTTGTATGAAGGAACAGATTCACTTTCTTCAATGGAATACAGCCGAGGAGTGTGTGTGCGCATGCAAAAGAATAAGCCTCTTGGCAGAAGCTGTAAAAGTGTCTTCCTTAACAAAGAGCCAATACACTCTTTGGTTGCCATGGTGAAATTCATTGTAGCCAATTAGGTGATACACCTTGGGTATATCTGTGTGTGTGTGTTGCTTGTAGCGAATAACCATAAACCATGAGTCTCATTAACTTACAGGCAATGTAGCAGCTTATTCATTACACACATACACGATTCACAACAGGCAAATGAATGGTACAATTGCTAATGTTTCAAATCTTGCATTGGGGTTCTTTAATGCTAAACTTTATGAGATCCTGTGGAGCTGCTTTTACCCATTATGACCCTCAAATCTGGAACCTTTTACCAATTACATTTATATTTATTCAAACTAGACACTTTTGTACAAATAAACTTACAAATGAGGAATTTTATCATAAAAGCCAACAATATTTGCAGCACACAATGATTAGACAAGCTCCCAATCATTCAATTTTTTTTGTTTGGTTAACATATTTATTTTTAAGTTGGCTTTTGAATATTTTAGGTCTCTCTATGTAATTGGATTTAATTTGTTTCACTTCTAGTTTGTTGCTTTTTTCATCTTACTGTTTTTATTAAAATAATATTCTGATTTTTTTTTAGCACTTTAAGCTACATTTTATGCTATACAGTTACAATATTAATATTATTTGCAACACTTTACAATAATGTTTAATTCATTAACATTTGTTCATGCATATATATCATCTTCTTTAAATTAGATTATTCACACACTATTGTTTATTGTTAACTCATGTTCATTCAGTGTTCATATCTATTCATACAACCTGGAATCTTTAAATGTTTTGTATTTTCAAAAATTAACATTAACCTAGATGAATACATTTTTCAAGAAGTATTGTGAAATGTTAGTTTATACATCCATAATGCATTAACTAATGGGGGAGTCATGGCCTAACGGTTAGCGTGTTGAACTTGCAATCCAAGGGTTGCAAGTTCGAGTCTCAGGCCGGCAGGAATTGTAGGTGGGGGGAGTGAATGCTCCGGGTGTGTGTTCACTGCTGTGAGTGTGGACTTTGAATGGGTTAAAAGCAGAGCACGAATTCTGAGTATGGGTCACCATACTTGGCTGTATGTCACGTCACTTTCACTAATGTTGACAACTTTCTGTGTAATGTTACCTATATTATTATTATTATCATCGTCAGTAAGCTGCTGCTATTTCTTCATGGCAACCAAAAAGTAACAGCCCAAAGCCATCAAAAGCCTGTGTGTGTGTGTTTCCCAGTGCTTCACTGACTGCTTAAGTAGAATGTGCTCAATGGGGTGGCATTAGGCATCTGTTCATAAAGGGTCACACAGATGTTCAATCCAGACACACACACAAATAAATGGAGAGCTGATGACACGAAAGAACATGTACCGCATTTAGCAATGTCATCCAGAAACATCTGGAGCCGAAAGTGTGACTCAGCCTGATAAAAAAAGGTGAAGGGCAGCGGTTTCGCAAGTCTCTTCGTTTCCTGTCTGCGACCTTTCCATTTGCTTATCATGTAAACACGTGCTTGGAAATGGATTAGCGGTTTTAAAGACCCTGTAAGACCAACATTAGAACAGCTTATTAACAGTGGAACTACATTTAAGTGTACTAGCTAGTTTAGGCGGTGACTACGCACCCTCCCAACGCTAGTCGACGCATTCAAACACTCTGACACGAAACTAACAAGAACGACTAGAATAAGTAGAAGAAAGAAAAGCTGTACACGTAAGTGCTCATCAGCATGGAAACACCTACAATAAACACTGTTTAGTGGCCTGAATGCGTAGCTTTTTTCACCTAAAGTATATCTTTTTAACGCTAGTTTATACACAACTAACTGATATTTACACAACATTGACAGAGTCAGAGTTGATCCCAGATTGTTCTCGTGGCGTCACGCTGACGTAAGCGAGTTCATGTCCTGCAGAATTGGCGGTTCTGGTCCAACGCGCAACATTGCCAAAAATGCAAGCGGAAGAAGAGGGTATTTACATACAGGTCCGTTACACTTCACCTTCAATATGAAGGTTTACTCTGAAGATATACTCGTATTTATTTAAAGATATACATCATTTATGCTTGTATGGCCTAGGGATGGGACGCAGGCATACAGGATGTCCTTTGGCAATGTCAGCCATACCGAGATCGACAGGTAGTGTAAGTAGGAAGCAGTGATGATTGAAGGTTTATAGTGGAAAAAAAGAAGTATGAAAGAACCTTGTAGAAAACGTTGTAGACGTCTCAGAATCTGATTAGTCATTGTGGTTTTTTTGATAAGCAACGCGAAGGTAACTAAAACAGAATTAATGACAAGAAGAGGACAAAAGAGTCCGCTTCTTCAGTTTTTCCCTGTAAATGTAGCCTAAAGAGACAAACAGCCGACAGGTTAACAGATGTCCTGCAAGTCTCGGCGGTCCTGTTCCGATCTGGTCTGTTGGATATGGGATAATGGTTCCTCTCCCGAAACACGTTCTCAGATCAGGATGATAGTCTCTATTCTGGCGCGCTCCGATGGGATTGGGCTCACCCGCTGGTAATTCTTCCGCAAGCTGCCCAGCCCGTCGCCTGGCGCTCCCTGTAGTCATGCCAGCGCTGTGCCCGTCTGACACTGGGACATCTGCAGGTGCATGGACTGAATGCTGTTGAGGATTTTCTTCTGATGGCCAGCTAGAGTCACACCTATCCTCAACAGGTCCCTGTGAACACAAAAATGCATAACTACAGTTAATACTGGACACACGTTTAAATGCAGTACACAACCATGACACATACCTCCCAAAGCAGACACTAAATAGCTGTATAATATACATTTGCATCACTCCTTCCTAATTGAACAGTCATTTGTAACATACTACTTTTCCAAGTTAAAGGAGTTGCTGAAACATTGCACATTGCACATTGGTTCATGCTCAGACTACATTCACATCTGCAATATATATATATATATATATATATATAAGTTTTTTATTTTTTTATTCTAGCAGTAGTAAAAATTAAAATACACTAAAAGCAGTTTGCCATTCACTGAGCAACTCCTGACAAGCACATTTTTATGTTAGTAGCGTAATGGTCAGTGCAGTACATCAGAAGGCCAAGTAATATCAAGACGTGTCTGCTACAGCATCTGATTTTAGGTGACTTAGGTTTCATTGCCTACTTTAAATTACATAGACAAAAAAGCAACTCTGAATAAACTCTCAATTTACTCCACTATCCTCTGACAGGAGCCTTTATTCTGAATGAGAACAACCTGTATTATCAATATACGATCCATTCAAACAACACAGAAAGAGAGAAAGAACTCAGAGCCCCTACAGGTTTATTATCTGAGGGCAAACAGCATTAACACATGAAAGCTGCTTGCATTTAACTTCCTGTTTATGCATGGGATCATACTTATGTTGCTAATTAAGCGCAGACCCTCTCTGTGAGCGGCGGCTGCATTAATCAGTGCGTCAGAGACGCTACACCTCACAGTACGCTTCCCGCCACGAACAAAACACCAGGAGACGTGTATTAAACATCAACAGCATATCCACCTGTTTGCTCGATAGCAACTCAAACAAGTCAAAACGTACACACATACCTTAGCGATTCATGCTAATCTTAATGTATGGTTCATAAATCGATATTAAACAAGTTTGCTGAGGTATCTGGCCGCTTGGCCTTCTTTGATCAATGACTGTCTGGAAATGTGAAATCAGCTTTAATCCCCCTTCACACAGACACAACAAACCAACTCACCGAGCATTAGACATCATCTAAAATAAACTAATAATATGACAGGACGGCTGAATAAGACACATAATTGTTGTAAACATAATGATTTTTGAAACAGATGTCGTTAACAGTGTGACATATGAAAGCCTGTTTTCAACTCAGGAATCAGGAAACTAAATGATGACGTTTAAAACAGGAAATAAAGTTGGAATTGTGAGGTCAAAAGTCACAATTTCGAGAAATAAGGTTGCAATTAGGTGGTTGACTAGTTGCATAACTTGTTGATGGGGTTAATTCAACCACTTTACAACTGGTAGACCATCTTGGCTAAGAAAGTGAAGAACCGGATAACCACATTTCAAAACACTGGATGGTTGACCAGTTTCACTACCAGCTGGTACGTACGGCTTTGTGTAACCAGCAGGGTAAAGCTTTAGTAACAATGATGAAAGCTAATAAATCTAATAAATATAAGAACTTTATAAATGTTAGATTGGTCATTAGCTGGTTTAGGTTGCTGACTAGTTGTATGACTAAATGATAGGGCCAATTTGACTATGTCAACGAACCTGGTTAGAGCTGGTGGACCAAGCTGATGAAGAGCTTGCTAACCATATTTCAAAACTCTGCTGAATATTTGACCAATTTAACTAGCTCAAACATGTACAGTCTGGTTTTACCAGCAGGGAAAAGCTTTAGTAACTATGATACAAGCCTAATAAATATAAGAACTTCAGAAACTGTGAGGCTGATCATCTGCTGGTCCAAGCTAGATTAGGTGGTTGAGGAGTTGTATGACTAGTAGTCAACCTGGTTAGAGCTGCTTGGACCATCTTGACTAAGCAAATGAGGAGCTGGATAACCACATTTCAGAATGCTTCAGAATGTTTGACTAGTTTAACCACTGTAAACTAGACTAGTTTTTTTCAATTTATTAAAAAACAGTGCTTTAGACAGTTCTAAGCTGGTTTGGGTGGTTTATGAGTTGGATGACATACTTATATAGAAACTAGAAGGTGACTTATTAGTTGGTTAATCAGATGGTGGGCCCATGTTGGTCAGCCTGGATAGAACCACATTCCGGCTTGGACTGGCTGACCAGCTTGACCATCTAAAGCCAACATTTTTAAGACCTTTATTGACAATAATGAAACCTCTATGTTTATAAACTGTACAAATTATTTAGAAAAGACACTTAAGACTTCACACTCACTCTGAAGTCATCTGGGTGACCAGTTGTAGGGATGTGAAGCCAGAGCTGAGGAAGTTGTCTCTGTATTGAGACATCTTGACAGCAGCCAGCCAATCCTCTACAGAACTAAAGGTGGTGAAGTCTGGGATGGACCTGTCCAGCAACGGTTGGGACGGACTGAAGGAAGAGAGAGAAAGAGAGAGTGAGATGAAGGGGAAAAGAGGAGTTACATCACCCAACCTTGGGTGTCATGGTTGCTGTCTTTTTTTCTTCTTTTTTTTCCAGAAAGAAAACAGCTTCATAAGTGGACTAAATAGTGTCTTATTTAATATGAAAACACACTAAATGTTTAGAGTTTGTGAACTGTTTTGATATATTGTAAAAGGTAATTTATTTTTGTGATGCAAAGCTGAATTTTCAGCATCATTACTCCAGTCTTCAGTGTCACATGATCATTCAGAAATCATTCTAATATGCTGATTTGCTGCTCAAGAAACATTCCTTATTATTATCAAAGTTGGAAACATTGGTGCTGCTTAACATTTTTATGTTAACCATGATACTTTTTTTCTGTATTCTTTGATGAACAAAGTTTTTTTTTATTTGAAAGAAATATTTTCTAACAATGTATAAGTCCTTGCTAAGTAAAAATATTAATTTATATATATAAAAAAAGTCCTCAAACTTGTTAGCATAAATAAAGGTTTCCACCATAGTATGAAAACAAAATGTGTGTATAATAAGTTTGTTTGACTCACATAGTGGGTATACTGGCAACTGCTTTAAGGCTGGTGGGGTTGCGGATGAGTTTGTCAAGCGTACTGACGATATCCGTGAAGCGCGGCCGAGCGTTCCGATCTTTCTGCCAGCAGTCGAGCATCAGCTGGTGGAGAGCAGTGGGACAGTCCATGGGGGGTGGCAGCCTGTAATCCTGCTCTATTGCGTTGATCACCTACACACACACAAACACACACACACACACACACACACAAACACAAACACACAAACACACACACACACACACACACACACACACACACACACACACACACACACACACACACACACACACACACATTATTGCCATTAATTGCTATGTTGTCTTTGGTAGGGGAAGCACTTATATCTATGATTCTTAAACACTTTCTGGAGTCTCTTAATGGATTCATACATTGTCAAAAAAATTAATAAAAAATAAATAAATAAAAAAAAACTACAAAGCTGTCACTGGGATGGTCCCCTAAGGTACAAATGCTAAAATGTACATCTTTGTACCTAAATGGTACATATAAATACATTAAAGGAACATATTAGTAAAAGTACATAATAGTACCTGAAGTGTCCAAATTAGAACCTTTCAACAGGGTGCCAGCCCAGTGACAGATTTGTACATTTTTTCTGAGAGTGGCGTGCAACTTTTGGATAAAGACAGTACATAAGTGATTCCTAAGTAATAAATTCATGCTAACTAAATGATTCACTCAGAAAGGGTCACTGAATAAATCTTTTGCATGAACAAATCTTTTAGTGAATAAATAAGTGGTCAACCCTAAATGAATCTTTTAGAGAATTTGAATCACTTAATCAAATCCCCAATCAGAGGAAATGTATTGTGAGAAACTGGTTTTGAGTGCTTCAATAATAAGAACTTAATAATACCATAACCATATAATAAAAAAAAGATCAAGCACACAATATTGTTTTATTACACAAAGATTGCCACATATATCAGTTTTGTTGCATAGACATTGCAACATAAGACACAAACAACCCATGAGCATCATTAATCATTAAACGTGATCTGTCATTCTACCCTCCTCAAACACTGGACTCTCTTCCCATATTCCTCTCTTTGATTCTCACTGACACAAGCAAAGATCAAATGAACAAACAAACACTGTCTATCCTCTGCATACCAATCTAGAGCTCTGATTTGGACAAACATGAATCTAAATATTTGAGGATCAATATATTCTCTGCTCCCTCCACAGCGGCCGCTTTTCTCCTAAATGGATTCCACAGGACCGCAGTGAGATGTGGGCATTGAGCGCTGCAAATGTCCTGCTATTTCATAACGCGGACATGATCTTTTTATGGCAATTTGGAATTGGATGAACGTTAAAAACCCTAGAAGATTCAGATAATGAAGTGTGTGATAGGCTGAAGAAACATTACCATCCACAACTTTATCTTTGGTGGTTCTTCAGTGTCAGAGAGTATAACTTGGGAGCTCTGTTGCTTTGTTTGTGTTTTTGGTGCATGTCATGCGATGTTAAACATATTGTAAAACAGAATCAGACAGCTTTACAGTCTTAGTCCTTCATAAGATGGTTTTCATGAATATTTAACAACAGAATTTTCAAGAAATTAAGTCTGTCGAGCATGACAAACAACAGCCCCTTTGAGCCATGGAGACTATCTTTGAGAAAAGAAAGTAAATACAGAGAATGTACAGAAAGTAGAAAAATAATAATTAATTTATTTTCTTTGATTTGAACGCACACAAATCCCTGAAATCTCAAATCGTTTTTTACAGTTGTGAGTTTGGCCGTCATTACAGTCACAATTTCCTCAGGGTTCGTTTTGCAACTCTGATGTGTTAACTGGATGCTAAAAGGATTGGGGAATTTATGTTTTCATTGGCAGGATTTTCTGAAAATCCCCAGAGAGCCTAGAATGAGTCTGCTGTATTCACAATTCAAACAGGAAAAAACTTTTGTCTGCTCTGAAACACAGATGCTGGGAGATGTTAATGCAGAAAGACTCTGAGGCAGGTACTGTAGATTCAGTAGGAAAGACAGTAAGACTCAAAGTAGTGAGCCTTAGAGCCAAAGAGATTGACAGGATATGAGACTCACGGCAATGGAATTCAGGGGTGAAGCCAACGGGTGTTTGGTGCTATATAGTTAATCGTGCATTTTACATAGATCATGAATGGACTGCAAAGCCTTGCACTCTCAGAAAAAAGTTGTCATTGGGGGGTACCCTTTGGAACATTACTGAAATGTCTCATTTAGGTACTGATATGTACCTTTAAGGTAACAATATGACCCACTATAGGTACCGCCCCAAAACTATTCTATTCTATTCTATTCTATTCTATTCTATTCTATTCTATTCTATTCTATATACAATTTTTATAATACAATTATTAAATTATATTATAAATTCTTTAATAGTAATAATAATAACAACAACAATCATGATAACAACAATTAATAAATTATATATGATACGTATGAAGATACGATATGATATTAGATATGATAATAAGTATTTAATTAGTATTTTTCTCAAAGCCAGTAATAGACAGCTATACTCTGTTTAGTATAAAAAAAAAGAGGAAACTTACATCTTGGTTGCTCATGTCCCAGTAGGGCCTCTCGCCAAAGGACATCACCTCCCACATGACAATACCGTAACTCCAGACGTCACTAGCAGAAGTGAACTTCCTGTATGCGATGGCTTCTGGCGAGGTCCATCTCACAGGGATCTTTCCACCCTGAGGAAACAAACAAAAAATGACAGGTCAGATTGGTGTGATAGGAGTGATAGGATGCTGTCATATGGATTCATTTTGGTCATAAGAATCCAAGTGTCTAATTTATGTACACATAACTATTCAACACCAAAATATATCACTTTCACATGGACAACTGGGAAGTATGCTGTTTGAACAAAACAAATAAACAACAGGAACATATCGACTCACTGAGCTCTACATCCATCGCAACTATAAATATTTGCAAACAACGGACTACATTTGCATTTTTTAAAATTCAGCACGAATGAATTCATTTACTTTTGCTTTACAAAACACCATAAAACCCTCTTTCCCCTTCTTTCAGTACACACACACAATAGTGTAAGTGTGTGTGTGTGTGTTTGTGAGGAGGGCCTAGTCTCGTCCGTGGAGCGTGTCTGTCTGTAATTGGACTACCTGAGGCTGGATTTGTGTCTCACTGATTAAAATTGACAGCGGTTTGTTTTAAGATTCACCTCACATACACACCCACACAAACAATGACAAAACACACACAAAACTGGCTTGAGATCCACATGCTTTATGTTCCAGTCTAATGATGTTAATTAGTTCAGTCCTGCCTCTGACGTTAACCAGACGAAAAAAACTAAAATGCAGAAAAGCTGAGCAGCAGATTGTCATTCTGGAAGTGTGCTTTATTATCTCAATAATAAACTACTTATATTTTTACATTTTCTGAAGAAAATTAGCAAAACTGACAGGATATTAGGGTCGTTGCTAGGGTACTGGTTTTTACCAAGTTACAGTGTGGTTGCTACATGGTTGCTTATTGTACGCATTCCGGTTTTTAGAAACGACTTGGTTCCTCTTCTTTAATGTAAGTTTAGGGAACATTCCAGCACCCACCAGATTTACAATTTCTAAATAAAAATTTAATTAAGTTTCTGAAAAAATAAATAAAATAAACAGGAAATATTTCAGTGAGTTGCAGAAGAGGCAAATAAAGAATAAAATACTGAACAGAGAGCTAAACTGCACAATATATCAGGGAAAACTAATTGATGATGTCACTGCCTGTGGGCGGGGCTTTCTCTTTTAAAATGCAACACTGCAGCCACTCAGAGTCCTTATGGAGAGAAATGAAAACATTTTAGTAAATGAAAGGACAACAGTCTAAAACAAGATTACCTAATCTCAGACTTCGTTCTTTGTCCATTTTTTAATTAAGTTTGGTGACGAAACAGAGGTCAGGGAAGGACAGAAACCCACTGGGAGTTTGCGTCACTCTTTCAATTCCACCATTCCACCTCTTTAACCTCTCAGTTCCCTCTTAAGTCCCCTCCATCCGTCCTCCTTTTTTTCCTTATCTAACACTATATTTTTGCAACCCATTGCATCTGCTGTGGGTCAATGTTTGGCTTAAAGAGAAGAAAGTGATAGAAGGATCTTTTAGGTTCTTTATGGTTGGATTTTCCTCATTTGGTTTAAACATGATTTAAAGATGAAAGGGCTTGAAAACAAGCACACCATCCTTGTATATGAACTCAATATTCACTTTCAATATTCCTGTAATAATTCTGCAGCCACTCAGTATTATTAATCAGAGATTTATAAAGACCAATAATCTTAAAGAGGTCTCACCATCACATCAAAATCAGATTTTCTTTGCTCTTTCTATATAAAAGAGTCTGACGTAGTGTAAACACAGTACAATAAATACAAAGAAAAAATTCCAGCCCACCCAAGATCATATACTGAAACTAAGCTGCAAAAATGGGTCATTCAGAAATCGTCATGGTTATGACTTGCATGCTTTGTGTTTAGGACCTCACAAATCTGTCAAGCACAAAGCTGGGCATTTTTCAACAGCGAGCACCATGACAACCAAAAGCACAATAACATATGACTGCCCATGTTTAGATATCATAGGTGATGAACAACATTATGAAGAACTTCAAGGGGGAAAAAATGCTTTCTTCGTTTTATCAAATGCAAAATATATAACAAATTAGGGATTTGATGCTTGGATTTTCTCCTGACCTTTGTGTTCAGTGACCTGAAAGACTCAATTTCATCTTCATCAATTCTAATATAAGATGGAATACACCTACATGTGACAGAGACCAGTGACATACAGGTCACATCCACTGACTTCTATCTGTGACAAGAGGCCTGTCACCATAGATACGGGGCACATAAACACTGAGTTCATAAGCTGCAGTCTGACAGAACAATGAAGATCTGTCTCTCAGAGCGGCACATGCTCACAGCAAACAACACTTGAACAACTGCAGAAGAAAGACACACCACTAGTGTTTAATGTTCCAAACACAAACAATCTGCATTGGAAATGTGATGACAATGGCATCCATCCATCCATCCATCCATCCAACCATCCATCTATCTATCACTACTTACAAGAGAAGAAACTTACAGACTGATGAAAAACAAGTAATTTAATTTAATGTAAATATATAGAGATGTAACATGAAACATGAAGATTTCTCATAGTTTGATAAAAGGTTTTGGTCACCCCATGTCACACTGATGTCAACAAACCAATAATGCTACAAAGTGAATACTAGATCACCTTGTCTAACTGCTTTTAAATTATAACCCGTGGCCATTCGGTTTCTCTGTGGGCCTCACAGATCTAATTTGCTTATATCTCTTTCAAGTCAAGTCACCTTTATTTATATAGCGCTTTTAACAATACAGATTGTGTCAAAGCAACTTTACAGTATCAAATAGGAAAATAATGCGTCAATGCAAAAGGACAATAGAAAACATTCATTCATCATTGAATTCAGTGATGTCATCGTCCTGCTTAGTACATGTTAAATAGTATCTGTGCAATCAACTCAACAATATCGCTGGAAATTAAGTGTTCCCAACTAAGCAAGCCAGAGGCGACAGCGGCAAAGAACCAAAACTCCATTGGTGACAGAACGGAGAAAAACCATTAATTCACTTCACTTGCATTAATTTCAAATTCCAGTCCAATTTGTGCTGTATTAACATCAGCAGGCAGATCAGACGTCGTGGGAGTTGGTTCAGATAGCAGCAGGCTCACCATGTGTCACTAACCTTTCGCTCACTTTTCCCGGTCCTGTACTGCCCCGCCACCACCCAGACGCCCGACGAGGACAGCGCAAATTAAACCACGCTCACCTAATCCTTTATCATCCTTTCCTCCCAATTTCCCATCCAGGATTTTTAATATTAGATTATGACCTTGTCTTTCATAACCAGGTTAAGTATTCTTTTTTTTTCTCGACTCGAATGCTCTTTCTTTTCCTTTGAGAGTTCTTTGTGCTTATATGAGAGAGCGCTCGTATGCCACTGTGTGAGGTTTTCAAGTCTGTCACATGGTGCTGCAGGTCAAAGGTCAGATGGCATGTTTAAATAATGACAGCTGAGGACGGCAGTGTGGTAAAGTGTTGCTCACACTGCTCCTCTGTCTGATACCCGCAGTAACTTGCAAACCAATCAACAGAGGCAAGAGTCAAGGTTGTATAAACCCATGAAATTCAGATTGAATTGACAGTTTAAATTCACTAAAATAAACCATGATAAATGGTCCAAATTACATACTATAAAAGTCAGACAACACTATTATTGTTGCTCATACTTATTAAAAAAACATAGAAACATACTTTTAAGGTTAGCATGCATAACCTGACCTCACCACTAAAAACATAAAGATTACAACCCAAAAAAAGTCTTTTGAGGAGAGCTGTGCAATTACAATTCTAAGCGTTAAAGTGGGTAAAATACCCCAGTATTTTAAAAGTCCCCAGAACACCCTATTTTTTTGAGTTTTGGGCAAAAATCATTACTTTTCTTTAGAAGAACATACAATCTAGTGTTACTTTATGTTTCTGACAAAACCCTTCTTGCTTGGCATCAATTAAAGCATACATCAGCCTTCATTCAGAATGAATCTGGCTCTGTGATACTGACCTTGAGGATTTCCTCCTAAATGCTGTTATAGACTATTAGGATCGCTCAAGGCGAGCTGTTGTGAGATCAGGAAATATTAGGCGTAAAAAAGAACACACATGTTCATCTCAGCTGCACCGCACAGAGTACTGACACACACACACACACAGACGGGGAATGTAATAACTGATGGGCTTATACTGGTTTAGCTACCTGTGACTCCTGACATTTATCAGACTACCTCAAACACTCTCACACACACACACATGCATACACACACACACACACACACACACACACACACATGCACACACACGCACGCATTTCTCCTCATTTGTCCTTCCTAAAATGTAATTTAGCAGGTGAACAGACTGTACATGAACTAAATCTGATAGTGTTGAGGTCACAAATTCTCTTTTCAACTGGCTTCAGCCTCATAATGCTGGCCCATGGAGGTTTGTGTCAAACTAAATTGTTAAAAGACATATTCAAAGTTTTACACAGGATATCACTGAGTTCGCTTGAATATTTCAATGTTTTTTTTTAGAGTTATGTTCCGTAAACACTCATACCCACCTGCTTAATGCCGTGAGAAATTAGAAGATTTTTTGTTTAACAGCATTCTTATGTTCATTAAATTTGACATTATAATTTAATCAGTTCTAGAATTCCTCATTCTTATCACTCCATGCATTCCTTGGAAACTGAACCCATGAACTTGGGTCTGCTTGAGCTGCATGAACAACAGTATATGAGCTGTGTTGTTAACACTGATCCAACAAAACCAGACGACTACATGACGGTCAGATGGATACTTCATGTCTCATGCTAGTTCACACTACCCTAACAAACCAAGCTGGGCAATGTGAACTAGTTTAACTGACAGTTCTTGGGCAGAATAAGTTGTAATGTGAACCAGTCTTGATGCCGACTGGTAAAAGTCCGGCTAAACATGCTATACAGCTGCACAAGACGCTACAGGACATCAGACTTCAACAACTGGAGCTGAGATTACAAAGTAAGGGAAAACTGAAGACACTGAAGGAATTGAAATGGTGAGTAAACAGACAAAAGAGAGAATGAGCATGTCACATTCCACACTCCAGCATGCCAAATCACAACCCTCGGATGGGAGAGGAAGAGGAAGAGGATGAGGGCAACAGAAAGTGACAAAGAGGAGGGTGGCAGGGTGAGGGGGTGTCACACATTCAGATCCCACCTCAGTGTAAATAGATTTATTTTCCATTTTGCCGCCACTGCACTTCTCATGCTGACAGCAAGAGGGAAATCTGTGTTCAAGCTGGGAAAGTAAGGGACATTTCTTTATTTCTTCCCTTTTAATTTCACTTCCTTCTCTCTAACATCTCTTCCCGGCCCAATAACCCTCCAGTTTCAGGTGAGAAACTCTCTGGGTAGACTTTGAGTTTTAGTACAAGATTGTTATCTTCAAGTTAGACACTGTACATGAATCAACTAAAAACAAATTTTAAAAGCAAAATGTCAGAGCGACAGACAGATGTATAGGCAGACATACTTACAAATGTCTCGTCCTCAGAGTCCAGATCGTAATCTGGCTGTACTGTGTGTACAGACTAGATGTGACTCAGATATTTGGGCATTCAATTTTTCTATTCTTCTACGGACAGACAGACAGATGGAGGATGTATGGATGGGTCTAGTAAACACAGGCCAGGAAAAGCTAAAACGTGATCAAAAATGGCAAAAACCCAGGGGGTAATTAAATTTTCCCTCTATCAGTGAAGAAGACAGCGATGTCACATCAGTATCACACCCCTGTTCACACCTTTGCCGCATATTCCTGTCAATCAGCAGTCACCACGGGACATCCTGTTTGTGAATAGCATCTGTCTTTGGGGCTTAATGAGCTTTCATGCATTTTAAGAGACAAAACGTTAGCTAAATATTCCTTGTCTGTCATCTTGTCTCCTTATCATCTGCCTCACATCTCTGCTCCCCAGCGCTGAGGAACCACCCGAGTGTAAAAGATAAAATTGTTTGCTTACAATGCATGGGACATTTCTATGAGAACACAGAAGTGAATTTAAAACAAAGATGTAAACCAGGGCTGTTTCTCTCCAGTGTGGAGGAAACGGTTGACCCTGCTAAATGTGCGACTGTCGATGTACAAGCACCTCTGTCTGAAACCAGCCTGAACACAGAAATCATAACAGGGTCAGATAAGCCCAGATAATTACAAACGCAACGAATCCACGGCAGCAAAAATATCACAGTGCTCTGAATAGAGAGTCTTTAAGGAGGCAGGAGAAAATAGAATTTCATATTAATATTAAAGATCCGCAGCACAGGAGGGCTAATGATGCCCTGGATGCTTATTAATGATACATAATAGAGAATTCCAGAAGTCTGAGCACTCCATTCATGAGGCAGACTATTGAAAGTCCAGTCACTTGGCTGTGTTCAATCACATACAGAATTTAAATGCAGTTTTCCCAGGAAATGGTCATGTCCTGTCAGGGAGACAATGCACTGTTTCTTTCTGGAGGCATTTTGGGGAATAAAAGACAAAGCGGACAAGAATGAGAAAATAAAACCAAAGCTTGAGGAAATGACAGGCAATTACAAATGCTCAGTATCTGCCTTTTTAATTTTCTCAAGCAACACTGCTAAACATGGCACCTATTGGCTCCTGTTAAATGAATGGTGAGTCTAACATGCCTGGGCAAAGTCTTACCAGTGAGCTGGTGTAGGTGGGGTCAGAGGTGTCTTCCTGCAGATAACGGGACAGGCCGAAGTCCGACACCTTGCAGACGAGGTTGCTGTTGACCAGGATGTTGCGGGCAGCCAGGTCTCGGTGGACGTAATTCATCTCCGACAGGTACTTCATTCCTGCAGCAATTCCCCTCAACATCCCCACCAACTGGATCACTGTGAACTGCCCATCGTTTTGCTGTCACACAACACAACAAAAAAAAACACGGATATCACATGATGTTCACCAATACGTCAAAGCTCAACCTCAACCAAAGGAACTCCTGGTGTTAAGCTATAAACACATTTTTGGTTGTACAGTATGTGGTTAATGAAAAATATAACCATCTATTTCAATAAACTTCCCACTGTTTCAAAAAGTTTAACATGATTTTTCAAAGCAGGACTTGCTTTAGGATACATGACACTGTTTCTGGAACTAAATTCCTTTGAATCAATCAGATTTTAGGGTAAGATTAGAGTTGTGCACCGTTCAGAATTGAATTGTAAGTGCCTTTAAAATTCCAATTCAAATTGAAATGTATCAAAACAATTATTGATGCGATATATAGAGAAAAGAACAGATAGAATGATAAAATGATCAATAGATAGAATGCTAGATAGAATGACAGGTAGAACAACAGACAGAAATGACAGAACAATAGATTGATAGAATGAAAGAGAGAGACAAGACAATGGTTTCACCAGCGTCCGGCTGCACTGCACCGGCACGACCCAACCGTGATGTCATAAGCAGGTCCCCTTTGTCTGCTCTGTTTGGCCATCGCAGCGTTTACACTCAGAAAGAGGACTACTCTGACACACAAACAAACAACTGAACAAAGACACAAGGACGAAACACAAGACACAGATAATGCGTGTGTGGGTGAAATGACAGGGTATTAGACTGGGCTAAAGAGAAATGTGGTGTGGAGGAATGTCCATGAGTCATCGGTCAGACTTTCATGGAAAAACAATTAATTTCCCAGAATGCATTATACAGTATGTTATTTTTATTTATTTATATAGTTAGTTGATTGTCATTCAAGTTCCTGTGGGGTGTATGAAGCATATAAACCAAATGATCCATACCCCCCATTCTTAAGGGGTTTTCTTGGATGAACAAGAAAGAACCACGCTTGAGTTCACACCAACATTCACACCAGGATAATGAATCAAAAATTGACTTCACACAGACTCAAATCCACATTAGAAGCTCTAGTGTGAAATGGCCCAGGGTCTGGAGGTCCTTCATAAACTGCTGCTGTATCTCCACTGTACCCTTGCTCCGGCTGCAGTAGACAGTCTTTGCAATTGGTGTGAAATCAAACAGATGCAAGTCGCTCTGAGACATCAGTGTGCTTTAATCTTTTAGAAACAAGTTAATTAAAAAAATGATCATTTCATACACAGGCAGACCCTTAAATAATCTGAGATAAACAGCACCACGGATTAGATAATTGTTTTGCGAATAAAAAGAGACATAGATTTTCCTTTTCGTGGACCATTTGTGTTTAACACTCTTCATCAGTAGCTGTCTAAACCGTGTTTACAGCACACAGTGGGAGACCTTACAGTTCCTTCGAAACTTCGGTACACAGCCACCATTTTGCACAAGTGAAAGCTTTGAACCGAATGCACGATAATAAACAGGGGTGGGGGGTGTGGATCGATGGCGACGCTATTCGGATGTGGTGGATTTCTAAACCAACTTCAAAGGGCCCCTTTTATTGCGGCACCAGATCAAAGCTAGGGAGAACCAATCCATGAGACTGAAAAAAAAAAGAAAGGACTGAACATTGATTAAGCAGTGTATCTCTCCACACCAGAGGGAAAGAATGAAACGGACAGCGAGAGAGAGACACAGAGGGTGCTGGTTTTGGATGTTGCACTTACCCTAAGGAAGGAGTCGAGTGCCCCGTTCTCCATGAACTCTGTGACAATCATGACCGGTCGGCTCTTGGTGACCACACCCTCTAGGCGGATGATGTTGGGGTGGTCAAACTGCCCCATGATTGATGCTTCGGACAGAAAGTCACGCCTCTGCTTCTCAGAATAGCCCGCCTTCAGTGTTTTGATGGCAACGTAGATCTCTCGTTTTCCAGGCAGTTTCAGTCGACCCTTATACACCTCCCCGAACTCACCTTGGGCACACAAAGAGGAGGAATGGGTGAAAGACCATTAAACCCATCAAAAAACAATGACGCTTCTACTGCTGAACATCAGCTACAGAGGAAAAATCTGAATCTCTCCAATGTTATGTCATGTCTTGTTAATGAGTGAAGCTTTTAGGATATCTGAAAAGTTTTGGAATTAAACGTGGGGATAGAATGGCAGTGGTAAAAGATCCAAGCTCAGAACCAAAATACAGTAGATTCAAACTTCACAATTTGATAGATACGAATGTCTATGATCTGCCTAGAGGTGAAGAAGGAACAGTGAATCAAGATTTTGGATTCCCAAAAGCCAATGAATGTAAGTCAGATTTTAAGAAGTTTTATATATATATATATATATATATATATATATATATATATATATATATATATATATATATATATATATTGATTGCATGACAGAACTTGCATTTTTCCTTAACATCTTTGAAGTAGGTAGTAAGTAGTAAGTAGGTTTTCAGTGATTCAGTGTTTTCTGATGTAGTATGAACTAGTGTAAGCATACTCAGATGTTTTGGATAAAAATGGATTCTAATTTGCAAAACAAAACAAAATAATTCTTGGCCAATCCAAGTGTAATCTGATATTACAACTTCTAAAGCAAACAGCAACTACAAAAGCCCTAAAAGTCTCAAAGTATGATTATGAGTATCAAAGCTTAAAATTTGTATAGTAGAGCTCATGTGTGTATCTTTTCCAATTTATTCAGTATTTAGACTTTAAGTTATTTGTAGGCTGATTTCCCTAAAAATATTCTGGCAAAAACAATGGCAACTTCCTAAGCACAGTTCAACCAGTGGTGTTATCTTGGGTCTGGAATACTGTTAACCCTAGAGTACAACAACAACAACAACAACAACAAAAACCTCCATACTTATTAAAACAGTTCAGATGTGGTAAAGATGTGGTAGCTTAATAGTTAAGGATCTGGGCTGTTTACACAAAACTGCAGATCAAGTAAAGAGGATATAATTCAGGAACATTCACTGAGGTCATTCTGACCTTAAGTATGTAATCAAACCCCAGGGCTGCATAACGGGAGACTCTCCCTACTATAACTTCACTGGAAGCAACTTTAGAGCAAAAACCAAGCTTGATTATATCTGTGTGGCCCCAGAAGTGTTCTAAAATCAATAAAGCTCAAGATAAAATGAGCAAAAAATAGTAAAGGATAGAATAAAATAAAGAGAAACTTTGTCAACTTTGACTCCAGTTTTAGTGCTAAAAGATTGAGAGTATTTGTTATGATCTGTGTGAAATCCATATGAGGTGCATCAGTGGATTAACTTGAGCTGTCTGAAGCAGAGCAGACTGTGAGTCATACCACGCTTCCACCGCGTCTTGCGAAGAAGACGAAGAGAAGGGCACACAGACCCTCAGGGTGCTGTGTCAGTGAGTCCTACTTGAGTTTATGAGTAAATGTAGAGAGGTAGATGTGCTGTTCAAAACTGTCTCACAGAGATGGCTGTGTAACGATTGTGGCTTTTTACAGTCAGTTTTTTTTTGCTGTTTATTTTCAAGCCTTTGCCCATAAAGTAACAAATGCATGGAGAAAAAATCAGCAATAAACAATCAACACCCCTGCACCAATAACTTCTTCAATCTTGACAGTGGGAGACGTCTATCTTTTCCTTGGCGAGGGAAATTCTCTGACGGCTTCATTAGGATCTTAGTATAGGGTGAAAGGGTTCGATGTAGATTTTCATCCCCGGAGAGCCTGGCAGAGTCGGGCAGCCCTGGATGTCTGGCAGTATGATGAATTGGCCTCAAAGTGAGCTCGAGAACACTTTTTGTTAAAAACTTGTAATGTAGTGTTCTACATAAATTCCCTTAACATCTTTGAAGTAGTAGTTAGTAAGCTAGGTTTCAGTGATTCAGTGTTTTCTGATGTAGTATGAACTAGTGTAAGCATACTCAGATGTTTTGGATAAAAATGGATTCTAATTTGCAAAACAAAACAAAATAATTCTTGGCCAATCCAAGGTAATCTGATATTACAACTTCTAAAGCAAACAGCAACTACAAAAGCCCTAAAAGTCTCAAAGTATGATTATGAGTATCAAAGCTTAAAAATTTGTATAGTAGAGCTCATGTGTGTATCTTTTTCCAATTTATTCAGTATTTAGACTTTAAGTTATTTGTAGGCTGATTTCCCTAAAAATATTCTGGCAAAAAACAATGGCAACTTCCTAAGCCACAGTTCAACCAGTGGTGTTATCTTGGGTCTGGAATACTGTTAACCCTAGAGTACAACAACAACAACAACAACAACAAAAACCTCCATACTTATTAAAACAGTTCAGATGTGGTAAAGATGTGGTAGCTTAATAGTTAAGGATCTGGGCTGTTTACACAAAACTGCAGATCAAGTAAAGAGGATATAATTCAGGAACATTCACTGAGGTCATTCTGACCTTCAGTATGTCATCAAACCCCAGGCTGCATAACGGAGACTCTCCCTACTATAACTTCACTGGAAGCAACTTTAGAGCAAAACCAAGCTTGATTATATCTGTGTGGCCCCAGAAGTGTTCTAAAATCAATAAAGCTCAAGATAAAATGAGCAAAAATAGTAAAGGATAGAATAAAGAGAAACTTTGTCAACTTTGACTCCAGTTTTAGTGCTAAAAGATTGAGAGTATTTGTTATGATCTGTGTGAAATCCATATGAGGTGCATCAGTGGATTAACTTGAGCTGTCTGAAGCAGAGCAGACTGTGAGTCATACCACGCTTCCACCGCGTCTTGCGAAGAAGACGAAGAGAAGGGCACAGACCCTCAGGGTGCTGTGTCGTGAGTCCTACTTGAGTTTATGAGTAAATGTAGAGAGGTAGATGTGCTTCAAAACTGTCTCACAGAGATGGCTGTGTAACGATTGTGGCTTTTTACAGTCAGTTTTTTTGCTGTTTATTTTCAAGCCTTTGCCCATAAAGTAACAAATGCATGGAGAAAAATCAGCAATAAACAATCAACACACCTGCACCAATAACTTCTTCAATCTTGACAGTGGAGACGTCTATTTCCTTGGCGAATTCTCTGACGGCTTCATTAGGATCTTCATATGTGAAAGGGTCGATGTAGATTTTCATCCCCGGAGAGCCTGGCAGAGTCGGGCAGCCCATGGGTGTCTGGCAGTTGGACAGATCTGGCCTCAAAGTGAGCTCTAGAACACAACCAAATTCCACAAATCACTGAAATGCTATAAAATAGCTATTGCATGGTGTTAACAGTTTTCATTTTAATGCAGCTGTAAAAGCATTATGGTAAATCTATTTTATGATCTAAACGAAAGCAGGTCAAGTCTAAGCATGTTATTATAAACGATTTCTGTTTTAATGCATTTATTGAAGCAGTAAATAAACCAAACCAATTTAAGTGGTTAAACAAGAGGCAATCTAAAACAGAGAGAATTTTTCTGAAATATAAAAATGATTACTGCATCCATCGCCTGATGCTGATGACATCAATAGTTTATCATAAAAAACACTGAAATAAACAGGGTAGTGAATTGATTTAAATACTAAGTACAAATGATTTTCATGACAATCAGGTCCTTTAATGGTTCTGCATTATAAAATATAGTATCAAAACAGTGATGAATGTAAGTTTGTAAGCACTTAAAAGTATTCCACACAAATAATTAGGACTATTTTATGATTCATTGATTCCACTTTGAAGCTTGTCAATTTCAGTACACTTTCATTTTAATTGAAAAAACATTATCCAAAATCCCTTATTGTTTTTGATGGAAAAAAAGAAAGTCATAATATTAAGATTATTATGACATAATGACAGAATAATCAAGACATTTTCAAGTCAAGAACACTGTTTTCGATACATACACTAAATAAAAACACTTACAACAATACTTATACTGTATTATACTGTAAGCATTATTGTTTGTATTGTTTATGTGTTGTATCGTTGTGCAATTGTTAAGTGGAAATGAAATCGGAGACTTTAATCTCCAAAGCCTAGAAATAAATCTAACCTCTGTTGCTAGCCATTACAGTGTTTATTTTCTAACCTTTCTTCCCTTTTAATAACATTATGGATTTATTGCTGGTGACTATGACATCATTAAACACCAGTGGCAACACAAGACAGTTGCAGTGAAACTTTCTCTCTCTCTCTCTCTCTGCTTCTCCAATAGAGCCGAATCAAATTCTCGTCTGCCTTTATCCCCCACAGGACCTCATAAACAGATAACGCAGACACGCTATCAAACTGCTCTTCATGGCAGAAGATGAAACTTCATGTGTAAACATCAGTATGTGTGTGTGTGTGAGAGAGAGAGAGAGAGCAAGAGAGGATGCAGAAAGTAATCTCAGAGAAAAGACAGAACCAGCAACCCACACAAATAAACCAAACATTAAATGAGCACTAAAAGGAGGTGTTCATATCATATCTGCTGCCCAATAAGAAAGACACCCAAAAGCAGGTGTGGAAGCTGATGCAATCACACTGAAAGACAGGCAAGAATCACTAACGTCTGCTTCAGAAGAGGTGAGCAATGACTCGGACGCAAGAGGGTGGAGAGACCGGGGTATGTCACCCAGCGTGACAGGAAGGCCAAGAGACATTCAAGTCTTCTGGCACAATAATAATAACCCATCCAGCACTCGCTTTACTGACAGCCCTTGACTCCAGACAACAGTCTGAAATGGATCAAAATTCAACTGATTTACTGCCTTTATAAATTCTAAAAAATTTTATTATGTATGATTTGACAATGCATATTATTATAAAGAAATAAAAAATGGTTTTCATGATCTTTCATCAAAATATAATAACTTCTGCAATAGATGCTGAAATTACTTTTCTGCTTTTCTTTTGTAGCAATGTGAGCTGGAAAAAATTATATTAATAAATAAAATGACCATCAAATTGCAATAGATACTGTAAAATCAAGGCCTATCCTAATTTTTTTTTTTTTTTTTACCTAATATTCACTCAAAAATGTCTCATTATTATTGTCTCATGTTGATTTTAAAGGGTCATACCTAGAGAAATCAAATACCCCTTATTTATTTTATTTTATGTATTTATTTATTTTAATAAACAAGCTTGATCCACTATTAAAACATGGGTAAAATTAAATTATCATTAAAATTATTTATATTTATTTATTAATTTAGAATATTTATAGTATATCCATCCATCCATCCATCCATCCAACCAACCAATAAAAGAACTAGATTTTTTTTTCATTTTAAATAAATAATATTATATATTATATTTATAGCATATATAAATGTCACAACTTTTTTTTATATCTGTTGAGCTTGATCCACTAACACAAAGTAAAAAAAAAAACAAACAAAAAAAACATAATATTGATATCATTTACGCTGCAAAAAATGGCTCATTCTGAAATCTTTGTACTTCTGACATTAGTAATGCAAAAACATTAACATATCTAATCACTTTTAAATGTCAACAATGCCTAATAAGTGACCAGAAAACAAAGGAAGAAACATAAGATATGCTATTATTACTTAAACCAACACAATTAACAAGTGTTTTTAAAATGTTGTGATGTTCTTCAGTGTGTAGCACCTACAGCTCTGCAGATCCTTCAGAATGATGCTGGCATTATAAATGAAGGGTTGAAGTTTATTTTTAACAAGGTCCCTAGCCATTTCAAAGCTTTACTAACATTTTAAGTGGACTTCAGGGGAAAAATGATAAAAAGGAATCTATGAAATAAACCCTTTAACGTGAAAAAAGTCATGCAGGTCTATTAAATTATTCATTTCAAACACACGTGCACTAACCTACAGAGTGCATTAATTTTAGAAATGCAGCCTTCCTCATCAATAACCCAAATGGCAAACAGTTTATCTCCCCCTGTCCTCTGGAGTAATGCAATGTAACAGCTCCACTCATTTCTTATGGCTGAGAAAGGGAAATAAAAATATATATGTTAATATTTCATAGCCACTTGATCCGTGCGTGCCTAGAACACCAACTGCTCAGCCACTCCAGTGAACCCCAGTCCTGCAGGAGAGACAGAACTCAATTAGAGCCCAGAATGCATCACTTCCACCTGGGGCAGCAGGACACTAAGTGCAGGAGTCAAAAACCCTGAAAGACAGTGCAACAGAAACTTCTGGCCAAGCCCCTGAGGAAAAACACTTGGTCTGGTCTTGGGCTCAAATAGACCATTGTTTGTGATTATTTATTAATAGACAACATCCCACCATGCCTCAGAAATCTACAGAACTTAAAATAAAAATTACTTTCCATCCGTCCACCTGACAAAATATCAGACTTTTTTTATTTTTTATTTTATACAATAAAATATTAAAATTACATTTTCATTATTTTTATATCTATCTCTCCCTATCTATCTATCTATCTATCTATCTATCTATCTTTCTATCTATCTATCTATCCATCTATCTATCTATCCATCTATCTATCTATCTATCCATCCATCCATCCATCCATCTATCTATCTATTCCTCTATCTATTTATCTATCTATCCATCCATCTATCTATCTATCTATCTATCTATCTGCCTATCTATCCATCTATCTATCTATCTATCTATCTATCTATCCATCCATCCATCTATCTATCTATCTATCTATCTATCTATCTATCTATCTATCTATCTATCTATCTATCTATCTATCTATCTATCTATCTATCTATCTATCTATTTTTTTTATTATTTTGTTGTTTATTTATATGATGTGTTAAGCACTTTATATGATACTGAGCAGCTATTTAAATAAAGTTTTAATAGAATACGAACTGAATTCATATGCTATATAAACTCTAGGTCATTAATTTCCTGTAGCCTTTCCCATCCACTATCTCCTCTTATTTTGAATGTTGTTATTATTTCTTTGTGAATAGGAGCATCTTAATACACTGCTTGCACACGACAAACGTGACCCCTGGCCCTTCGCATTGTTTCTGAGCTTTGAAAGAACAGCTGTCTCTGATGTGTCCTGATACATAAAAGGATCTGTCTTAGGATAAGAAGCTTTGATAATATTAGCCCATTTGTGCTCTTATGTGCAGTGTCACAATGTAAGCATATTTAGATCAGATTAGTTGCATCTCACTGATCTCTTAGGTGAGAGATGCCTTCTCTCTCTCTCTCTCTCTCTCTCTCTCTCTCTCTCTCTCTCTCTCTCTCTCTCTCTCTCTCTCTCTCTCTCTCTCTCTGTCTCTCACTCTGGCATTAAAAAGCCATGCGTTATGAAGCGTACTCCATTATGACCTGCCACATTACGGCTGCCTCACTACTGCAAGGTTCTATTACGCTTTAAATCAATATTTTACACAAAACCATATTTCCATTTTATGTCCAGCATTCATTTTTCTCCATTCACAGCAATTTAAGTCTTTCAGCTCCTTAGGGTGCTCATTACAGAAAAAGAGAGAGAGAGAGAGAGAGAGAGAGAGAGAGAGAGAGAGAGAGAGAGAGAGAGGTGGGAGTTTCATTTCTAACCAGGTTCCAGCTTAGTGACTAGCACAACAGCACTGGTTGTGACTCAGCAAAACAAGGGTACAGAAATAGCTGTGACAGAACAGACAAAAAGGGAAATTTAAGACAACATGAGCTTATCTAATTCTTTTATGTCCTGCTGGAATAAGTTTGGAAGTCCTGATGAAGTTAACTTCTTTTTGCAGACACCATCTCCACACTTTCTTTAAAAAAAGTTTTATTAATGCTAATGTTGGGAAACCCAAGGATGTCTGTGACATTTTCCCCAATTATATTCATAGTGGAGTGCCCTTCGCTTTGTTTTAGCTCATATGCATTGACATTCAATACTGAATAAATTCAGATACAGTAATTATCCAAATATTTCTCCCGACAACAAGATCATGTTCTCACAGTCTCTGTTCTCTTTTCTTCTTTCTAAATTGTCTGTCTGATGTGCGAGTCTGGCTGTCACATCATTTGTTTACTTTTTCGTCTGCACTTATGTTAATTAAATTTAGCTGCGCAGATCGCCCACTGAATCCTCAGAGAGGTTGCTTACAAGGAGACAGAGAGAGAGAGAGTTCTCACTTCCTAATGAGCCTGAAGCTTCACACAGGGCTATGGGATGCATACGGGTAGGAAAAGCTTTTTAGTGTCAGCTTCTAAAAAGTGCACAGGCCTCGAGCGATCTCTCGTTCCTTTCCTCCGTTACACTGCATCCTGCAGCGTTTTCTTGTAACCTCACATCTCTCGCCTTGTTTTCCTATCTGTTTGCTTTCTCTCATATTTAAAACCCATTTCTGGATGGGTTTGCCCCAGAGGAAGAGGCGGAGCCGAGCATAAAACAAAGACATCCGTCAGCACCAACGTTCTCAGTGGTATAAGGGGTTTGCTCACCTCTTCCGGTGCTGTAGTGCTGGAGTTTGTCACTGTATACAGCCTCCTTATTGTAAGCTCGTTTCCTTTAGGGAAAGAGGGGGAAAGAGAAAAAAATTATGAAATATAGTTATTAAATGAATCTGGATTTGCTCGGTTGGCTGAATAACTGTAATGGAGCAGAGTCCGAATTATTGTGTGTATTGTGCGTTTCAGACAAGTCTGGTCCAAACTGCAGCTTATTCTGGCAAAGAACGTGCTACTCAATTAGAAAAAGATTGTATGATTGACATGTCCTGTCACAGTTTGTTTTGCTTTGTTTTGTGGGGGGGACTTTCAAAGGGTTTATGATCTAACTTTCTGTCAGACCATAAGTAAAGTCTGAAGACAATACTTTTCGTCAGGTTTGTTTGGATATAGTTGTGTCTGGTGGTTTGTAAAGGGTTTTTTGAGATCCAATTCCTTTTATTTTTGGATTAAAAGCTTGAATTGCTTACTGTTTACAGGAGTTGCATCACCTCACCCATCATTAGTGTTACCCTACAGCAAAGAACCGACTCAGATAAAGACCAATTTATCAGCATGAGCTTGTGCTTTGAGGAGAGCTAGTGGCTATCACTGGGAAAAAAAAATAAAACAATTAAATAAATAAAATAAAACCTGCTGATATGTACTATGGAATTAAATATTAAATGTTTACAATGTTATTTTTTTATGCAATTAAATAAAATATTATATAATCAATATATAACAAAATATTGAATATTTTTTTATAAGTACTAAAATGTTTAATATTAAATATATAAACAATACTGTTCAAAAGGTTGGGGTCAATAAGTGACAGTAAAGACATTTATAATGGTACAAAAGACTTCCATTTCAAAGAAATGTTCTTCAAAAAAAAATCCTGAAATAAATAAATCACATTTTTTTACAAAAATATTGCGCCACCCACAACTGTTTTGAACATTGATAATAATAAGAAATGTTTCTTGAGCAGAAAATGTGAATATTAGAATGATTTCTGAAGGATCGTGTGAGACTGAACACTGAAGTAATGACTGATGAAAATTCAGCTTTACTATCCTAAACCTAAACAACATTTTAAAATATATAAAAACAGAAAACAGTTATTTTAAAATATAATAATATTTCTCAATATTACTGTTCTACTGTCTTACAGACCTCATACTTTTAAATAGTAGAGTATTTATTAATTATTCATAACACGTTACACATTTTAGAATGTTTAAATATCTGATTTGTCAATCTTTCTGACTGTATCACTGACCAAATTATTGATACATATTTGTAGATGGCTCCATTGCAGATGATTTGAAATATTACGTTTCACATGCACTTTAAGTAAAAAGGAAGAACCAGGAACAGGTTCAGCTGGTTTGAACTAGTTCAAGGGTTTTCGTCCTTGCGAGCACATGCAACAGTCATCTGTCTGGCTCCATAATAGTGGACTCACCTGCTACAGACTATAGATATGGCCACCAGAGACACAATGAAGACCACTCCAGCCGCGGCTGAGCCCGCAATCAGTGGCAACTGCTCCCTCAGCTCCGATTTATAGTCGTCTAGACAGAGAGAGACAGGATGCATTAGGCTACAGAAATAACTGAAATGGCTGCTGCCTATAGAGATGAAACAGGGGATGAAAGAACATAAACAAAACATATCAAGAGAACCCATTCAGGGAAGTGTTTCATAGATGGCATACATTGGGGGGGTACAAAGACATACGGAAAAAGGGAAGAATAGAGATTTAAGAACTGTGAGGAGGTGTAAGCTTTGAATGAAATGGAAGAGAAGGGTGAAAGAGAGAGAGATAACAGAGTGATACAATGATAGAAAAGGAAGCGCTGAATCCCGGTGGTCAGGTAATACTAATGCCTAGCGCTGACAGATGTCAACTGAGAAAGAGCAATTGAAAAAGACAGACAGAATGAAAGGAGGGAAGGAAAAACACTTAAGGTACACAGCCGAATGACAGCGACTAGTGAAGTGTGTGTGAGTGATGTGTGCGGCCCATCAGCATGGCTAATCCTGCCGTCACAGTCTAAAAACAACAAAGAAGAGGATGGAATGGTCTTTATTGACGTTCAAATACAAACAAACCCTCGACCGGCTCCCACACATACAGGAGAACAAACATTCGTGTGGTTTGAGGAAGCTACTTTGAGATCCAGGCATGCTAAGCTACAAGCTACTCATACTTTTAAGCAGCTAAATTGCAAACTAAAGTACAAACTAAAAAAAAATGTGGCTAGCACCATAACGCTATGTAAACATAGAAGAATTAGAGAGAAAGTGGGTCTGAGAAAGCTAGCCGGGAGGAAGAAACTATAGACAGCATAAGCAAAAAAGATGTACATCATTACTTGACCGACAGACAAAAAAAAATGGCGGCTACATTTCACAGTTCTTTCACAGTTCTTGAATGTTTCTTTTTTATTCCACTAGATTTTACAATATGTTAAAATAGAAAACAGTTATTTTAAATGAATAATATTTCACAGTAATACTTTTTTTTACTGTATTTTGGATAAAAGAAATTTAAAAAGAAATCTTACCAACCCCTTACTTTTGAACAGAAGCAGTCACATTTTTTAATGTGTTGCATGTTTAGTAGATGCATTAATGGTTTTAATGGTTGTTTTGTGTTTTTCTAAAGCATGCATTTAACTCCAAACAGGCCAAACGTGGGAAGAAACAGCGTAAGACAATCAAATATAAGCAGCACAGCGTGTCCCAACTGGACTGCAAGTGCACACTGGCATAGACCAGTTTAAACCAGTGCGAAGCAAGCACGACTCATTTTAATTTACAATTTCCACACATAACGTGCATATTTTTGTGAATGAAGATGTATTAAAACATTACATACATGTATAAATATGTGTCATAGCACACTAGATGAAAAAAATAAAAATTAAAAAATTAAAATTCACACTCGTGGTTGTTTTTAGCATGCTGGTTAAATCCATAATAGCCAACAGGAAGTAGTCTAACAGTAGAGCAGTCTATGTGTGTACCGGGCTTAAACACACCTCATTTAACAGAATCATTTCCTCGTCATTACACCTGACTGTCAAAATGAGAGAGAGAGAGACAGACTCCAGGGACAGCATGTGTTATGATTCCAGAGAAGGTGTGTGTGTGCATGAGGTGGACTTCTCTCCCCCGTGAATGGTGCTAATTGTCGTAACGAATGTCGTGCCATGGCAGAATGCCAGTGGATGTACCCGTTAGCTGGCGCAGAGCGAACACGGGCACTAATTACTTTAGTGAGTATGACGGCACGGTTATGCCTGCACACACACACGCATGCAGAGTTTTGTCTTCATCAGTGTGACATCATTGTGTTCTGTCTGTATTTTCCATTTCATTTGTGTTAGTCAATACCATATTTCAACACTGCATGATGAAGAGTATGTATAAGCGTGCATGTCTGTTTGTTGAGTGCGTGTATACTGACATGACTAACTGTGTTGCATGCTTATGCATAAATTTACATGATTGATTTGTGTGTGTATTGCATGCATGTGTGTGATTTGCATGATTGATTTGAATGCATTACAAATACACAAACCCAAAACCTGCAACACATGCATGCGACAAACATACATTGACAGATAAGCACACAAAGCATTCAACTATTCAAATCACATACAAACACAGTCATACCATTCATGCAAATACACAACATGCAATGCATGCAAGCAACAAAAATAAAACACAAATCAATCATACAAATTATAACCACATCCATGCAACAAACAGACAAATGAGTCATGCAAATACACATATAACTGAACATTCAAAAAACATAACAAACTTGCAGGACATGCATGCGACATGCAAACAACCAAAACTGAAAACAAATAATTCATGCAAATCACACACACAATGAAAAAAACATAAACATACAAATCAAAAATATAATTGTGTTTGCCATGCAAATACATACACAAAACGTGCAACACATGCATCCAGCAAATATGCAACAATCAACCATGAAAACCACACCCAGATGTATTCAACAAATATGCAAATCAGCCATGCAGATACACACACACACACACACACACACACACACACACACACACACACACACACACACACACACACACACATACACACACTGAACATGCAACAAACATACAAACTTGCAATGCATGCAGCAAACATCCAAAACTGAAACACACAATCATGCAAATAACACACATGCTTTCAACAAAACAAACATAAAAAACAACCATTAAAATTACAAATACCTTACATTCATCCTATACACTTGCATCTACATAGACAGCAAACATAACATGCAACACACACAGACACTCACCAAACAAACATGCAAAAAATAAAATAAAATAAATGCAAAAAACAGCAATGCATATTTCGATTGCTCGCATTTTTATGTCTGGTTTGTTGCATGCATGTGTGTATATGCGATTTCACTACGTAGTTGATTTGTGTGCTTTGTTCATGAATATACTGCTCAAACAGTAATGCATGGTGCTAGCAATGCCAAGGTCATGGGCTTGATTCTTAGAGAATGCATTAACTGATGATGCATATACCTTGAATGCAATGTAATTCACTTTGGATAACATGCATAAATGCAGCTCTAAAGCACAAATTATAGTAAAGAAAGATGCAACACACCATCTTATAACAGGGCCATGTTCACACATTAGACCTGTGTCTCTGTCCCAGATTGCCAGTGCAGTTCAGTTATATTTACACCACTGTGACAGCAAAGACAAGAAGGTCTGTGTAAAAGATGAAGCCTAAAAAAATGAATGTGCGAGGGAGCTGGACAGGTAAAATGTGTGTGTGTTTGTGTGTGAAGCCCCAGGAAATAATCAGCTGCCTGGCAGATGTCTTTCTGTCCTGTAGAGTCCAGTCCCCCTGGAATGTGTGTGTGTATCCCTGGCACAGTCATCAGGCAGGACATGCTAGACTACAGATACAGAGCCATTAATCAAACACATGAGAGAGACAGAGGTTACGTGTACGTGTGTGTGTGTGTGTGTGTGTGTGTGTGTGTGTGTGTGTGTGTGTGTGTGTGTGTGTGTGTGTTTAAGGGACAGAGAGAAAGAGAGAGATGTTTCTTATTGTCCATTTTAAAGTTCGAAACAGCCTAAATTTCCAACAAAAAAAAAAAAAAAAAAAAAAAGAAAAGAAAAGAAAAAGACTGGACTTGGAAACAATCAAATGCACCACAGATGAAACAAACTGATTTTTTATTTTGTTTGTGTGTCACTAATTAATGACATGAGCCCAAAGACACAGCAAACACATCCACTCACTTCCACTAGGAGGGAGAGTGAACGGAAAAAAAAAACTGAGAGAAAGAGAGTGAAAAAAGTGATAGAAAGAATGAGAAAGCTGGCTGGGAGGAACAAATAAGACAACAAAACATGATTAAAAAAGAGCAAGATAGATAGAACAATAGATAAAGTGATAACACGATAGAATGATAGAACGATAGATAGATAGATAGAACGATAGATAGAATGATAGAACGATAGATAGATCGACAGACAGACAGACAGACAGACAGATAGATAGATAGATAGATAGATATTAAATGCCACACATGGTCCTGATGAAAAATCATTGAACTAAGCAGTTTGTCAGGAGAACAGTCAAATACACACACACACACACACAACCTGTCTATGATACACAGTGATGATCAATCAAACTTGGAAATTTACTGACCATAAAAATGGAATAGTGAAGCATTTATTTCGACAACTCTAAATAAATCAAGGAATGAGATCACCCGGATCCAAAGAGTGCCTCCGCACACATACACACACACACACAAACACAGGCAGGCGTTGGCGTGGGGGTTCGTACCATCTGTGAGGGTTTGGAAGCACATTTTGCTGCTGTATTTGCCGAAACCGGCAACCGTCCTGGCGCGAACCTGCATCACGTACATGGTGCCTGGCCGTAATCCGTCCACACGAGCCGTGTTCGTCTGACTCCTCACCTGCGTGGAGTTCACCTCAGACAGCTCCTGCCAGACAGAGAGAGATTTGGTTGTTTTTTCATTACAGATTTAATAACACTACAGACCTCTATTTTAATATTGAAAATAAAAAAATAAAAAAATAAATCAAAAATGAGAGCTTATTAATATTTCAATTGATTCTCCTACAATGAGACCAAATTTCTCTATCATCCTTTGCTTAAGTCCATCAGATAATTCAGAGAGTGGAAAGAAATTGCAAATATCTCCTTAAGCGCTTTAGAAGAGATCTAAAAGATGTCTCAAACTGTGCTAAGATTTACCAAAAAGTCTAGAATCACAAGTCTTTCAAAACCAAATAATGTGAGCTACAGTATGTTATAGTATCTGAGAAACATTTGAGACCAAGTTGATATTCAAACAAACTTTAACTGAGACCTCCATTTAATGGGGCCTCTGAGCAAAAACGCTTTCCTTTTTGGGGGAGGAAAAAGTCTTTAGTAAAATGAGCCTCTTTGAAGAGCTGCAGACGAGGACTGATGCCATCAGAAAGGACATTTAGGAGCAGACGAGACGGTAATGTGTTCCTGATGAGATCTCTCTTTCTAAACTCCAACACCTCACCAACTCTGAGCGAGAAAATGTGTGTATGTGTGTAGTTAGAAAGTGGTAGAATATAATTGGCTAAATAATTCACCCTGTTATCATAACCATCTTTAAAATAAAGAAATAGCACACCATTTCATTTCTGTCAAAAATTCCTATTAATATTTAAAGGTTTCTATTTAATATGATACAGTGCAGCTAGCAATGAAGAAATTTAAAGCAACTGTAAGGAGTTTTGTGTATTTTTGTGACTTTGGAGCCTGCAATTAAGTAAGTGAAATTCACTGTGGTAAATATATCACTGTTGTAATTACAGTGAATAGCTGTACTCATGCATTTGTTGTTGCCATAAACCAATTCACCCTTTTTGCAGAATTTCATACCCATTCAAACTTACTTACTCCCAGAACAGACATTTTTGGGGGAAATGTGGGAAAGAAACAAGCCATTCGCCTTTTTAGAAGTCAGTGTACCATCAGAATTTAAAATTTATATTTCAAGGTCAAAATTTCATCCAGTTGCTTTAATAAAGCAGCTTTTAGGTCAGCTTGGCATTAAATCTGACTTTCTTTACTTTCTTTATACTTTTCAAGTTCCACTCAGTTTCTGATAGATAAAATCAGATGTCAGAATCAGATCGTTTCTTATTGATTACCTTGTTTTTTTTCTTCAAAAATACAATCATATTATGCACGTAAAATGAGTTGTAAACACTGTTTCATGTTAACCTTTAAAACCTGGCCTCCTTTGTACTTCAAAAAAATAAGAAAGCAGAAAGCTTTCTTTTAATTTGGAAGAGATGAAAGGTAAAGAATACTTTGAGAAAAACTGAAAAAAATAGGCAAAAAAAAAAAAAATAACACCTCACAGCACTACTTCACACACGGCAGAAACTAATTCGCCTGTCAGTTAATGTCTCTGAGCAGAACTGATGCGCTTTCATTGGATTTTAGTTTGCACTCATAAGTCGGCTTACATGAAAATGTGCCATGATATACAATAAGACAATGAAAAGATAAATAAAACAAGGATGAAGCCTTGAGTGTGAAACTGAAATTAGATTCAGATTCATTTCAAGTGTAGTCTGTTATAAACTGCAACAAATAAGATTTATATGTTTATATTGATGCCATAATGTCTGTCACCCCAGTGTCTGCATCTGTTCAAACAATAAAACATACAGTTTAATACACTGGTAAGCAATAACACTGGATCAAACACAGTTGTCACTCATAACTTTCCTAAATTCTAATATATACTAGATATATCCATATATATATTATTGTACTATATAATATGGTACTAGTTTTACATACATGTTAAACACAATTAAATGCACAAATAAATTACATATACACATGTATAAATACAAAGGACTTAAATATTTACAGTCTGTCCCTACATTACCTGCCTGAATACTTTTATAATCTATATATGAGATGTATGTCCCACGTTTTTGTCTCCGTTTTATCACAGTCTTTGTTTTGTGTTTGTGTTGTGAGCAGAAGCAAAAACTACCAAAAATTAGACCGGTATAGTAAAGAGAGAGACTTGCTACAACATTCAATTTAGTTTACAAGGTCTCATCAAAATTCACAGCAGCACGACGCTGAGGCCCACGCTACACATGAAAACCCCTACTGTGATGGCCGAAGGCAAAATCTGTTTCTTAACAACTGCAACATAATAATAATAATCACGGGAAAAAAAATAACAGTGATATTAATAATTCAGGTTCAGAGCGTGCATGAGTGACATTTAAAGAGGCTGGAGGGTTTGGCGTGTTGTCTGTAATTTACAAAACAAGACGGTATGTCTGTATGTCATCCTCATGGTGGCGAATGAGCAGAAATGAAATGAAATGAAAAGAATCTGCACCTGACATCATCTCAGCCTTAAAACAAGTGTGACGAGCACTAGTGCTTTGAGATATAAATTATGTAGGACACTTACGAACACATGATCATGACCTCACCACTGGGCCATAAATAAATAAACACAGCGAGTGTCATTTAGGGCATCGGACGAAAAATATTTGCGCTTAAGACGGAATCTCCTGTTCTTTTTTCATTTTAATGGAATAGTTCACTCAAAAATGAAAATCCCAGATGTAGAGGATTTTTTCTTCATTGGAACAGATTTGGAGAAATGTAGCTTTACATCACTTGCTGACCAATGGACCCTCTGCAGTGAATGGGTGCCATCAGAATGAGAATCCAAACAGCTGATAAAAACATTTCCATAACATACAGTACAAGAAAAACACTAGTCCATCAGTTAATGCTTGTGAAGTGAAAAGTTGCATGTTTGTAAGATTTAAATCCAAAATGTCTGGTCCAATTCCATAATAACGATTCCTCCAGTGAAAAAGTCCATCTCTTGCTGTCCTCTCACATCAAAATCTAACATATGTGTGGACCATTTCTGCTTGCAAACAGCACTTCTCTCCCAATTTAGACAAGATTGCTTTTTTTACTGGACAAAGCAATATTATGAAAGAGGACTCGTATTTCAGCAGGAACCAATAGTTTGAAGTTTGAAGAAATTTGTTTCTTTCAAAATGCACCTTTTCACTTCAAAAGTTATTAATTGATGGACTGGAGTGGTGTGGATTATTGTCATTTTTATCATCTGTTTGGACTCTCATTCTGACGGCACCCATTCACTGCAGAGGATCCGTTGCTGAGCAAGTGATGGAATGCTAAATTGCTCCAGATCTCTTCTGACAATCTCCTCTACATCTTGGATGTGCCACCCTCATGTTGTTCCAAATATACACTTACTTTTTCTTTGTGGAAGGATTATTCACACTACACTTTTCCAAACAATGAATGTGAAAAAGATGGATGCTGTCAAACCATAAAAGTAGCCCACATGACTTGGCGCTATATAAGCATTTTTATACTACATATATATTATATGGCTATTATCTTTTTGATAATATGATACATTTGGGTGAGGAACATATTGAAATTCAAACTATTATTTGCTGAATTATAAGATTTCTTTGGGTGAACTAGACCTTTAAAAGCATAAACCGTTACTCAAAAAAAGTGTTTACAACTTAATTTGCATGCTCCATTACCTCTGGGGGTTTATTAACCCAGAGTAATGAAAAGTAATTTACATTCTTTGCAACTGTCCTTGCGAATCGCACAGATCACAATCTGCCTTAAAACCTGTCAGAAACACTGCTGTTCTGGAGATTAAATAAGCGCAGTGCTGAGTGACACAAATTAACACGATTTAACAAGAAATAAATAAAAAACAACTCTCAGATTCTGTTTGTGATTTCTCACATCTTTTCAAACCTGTATTTGATTGTGCCCAAACAATTTATTTTGAGAGAAACTGAAAAATCTTCAGTGTGAATATGTTCGGAATACTATTATACCACTTATCACATACTGCACTTACACTCTTAAAAATAAAGGTTCCAAAAGGGATTTTTTGCAGTGATGCCATAAAAGAACCCTATTTGGTTCTTGGTATGAACAGTTCTTAAAAGAAAAATTTTATATTAGCGTGAAGAACGTTTTAAAAATACTTGGTATATTCATGTGTTACACACATAAGAAAAAATGTACCTTCTTGGCATACTTCAAAATTAGTATGCAAAATACAATAGTGTGCTATTCTGAACAGAGCCAGTGTTTGCCTGTGTGCCACTTCACTTTCAGTGTTGATCTGGCTACTGTTCCCCTCGCAGTGAATGCCCTGCTGGGAGTGGCCTTCTCCCGCTGTCAGTCAAATGGGGATTATGGGAAGTCCCTCCCAAACTCTACCACCTCAAGATGGTGTGGAAAGTAGGCGGGGCTTGTGGCCGGCAGCCAATAGGAGCAGCTGCCAGGGCAGACAGACACGGTTCGCAGCAGGTCCTCAGTGAGCAGTGGGTCTGTTTTGGCAAAAGGCAGGTGTCACCGCCATAGACCAGCAAAGCAACCTGTCCTGCTGAAGGGAGTTGCGTCTCCTACACACAGACACACATGATCACACAAACAGGGGACGGGGCTGGTGTCAAATCAGTCCTTCTGTTAATGGACCGTGTACCACATACACACAAGCCATCTCAAACATCCTTCAGTGAACATGGCATGGCTGGCCAATGGCAAAGCGCCACTTCCCCCAATTGGGTGCCACATGCCACCTCTGCTTGCAGGATGGCAACACCAGCTGGTAAGACCTATGAAACACAAAGACTACTAGGGAAAATTACTTATAGAGAATATAATTGCTTTAAGGCTGATTCACTGATTCGATTATGTTTTTAATTGTGATTTATACGGGCATTTATCAAGACATAGTCTTTCTGCTGACTGAATCACTAAATAAAAAATTGGTTTAGGATTTACTTAATTTTCACAATTTTTGTAAATAATGAATAAATAGGTACAATTCACAATTAATTATAACGAAACATGTGGAATTAAATATGATTTTTTTGAAGACTGAAACAGTATTTTCTTGTAAAACATGATTAAGTAATCTTTGTTTTATTTACGATTTTGAAAAATAATTTTTATAGCACTGTAAGTTACACAAGGCAGTGTTTAGGTTTAGGTTTAGGTTTAAAATAAATAGAACTGGTTCATATTGTTTGTGAATTAGACTACACTGGTTGAAAGGTACAATTTTGATTCATTTAAAAGAACTGATTCATAGGAGTTGTTTGTGAATTGGACTGCAGTGATTGCATCTTATGTTTTTGATCCATAAATACAACTAGCTCAAAAAAATTATTTGTTTGTGAATTAGAGTACACTGGTTGAAATGTATGGATTTGATTCATTAAATAGCACTAGTTCATACGTGTAATTTGTTTGTGAATCAGATAATTGTGTTGCATGTTTCTCATTGACTAAAAGCAACTAGTCATTTGTTCATGAGTCAGACTACACTGTGCATGCTTTACATTTTTGATTCAATATAAAATGTTTATAAAAGTATTTTGTTTATGAATCTGGCTTGCTGCACTGTACATTTCTTTTAATGTTTGTTGCCATTATTTCATGGTAAACTGTCTTTTTATCACAATGTTCACATATACAACTCTATCAAACTATTCCTATCACCCTACATCAGAGAACCAGCACCTTCTAAAGGGGTAAAATATGAAAATATTTATATAAATTGAAAAATAAAACATACAAATTATATTAATTTTATTTACATGATTTTTTTGCATAATTTAACTTTTTTTTTCTAAATGTTACAAAAATAACACAGATCCTAAACTACACAATTACTAAGCATATTTCCGGGGAATCCTGTGCAAGCTGAGCAAATGGCATTAGGATGAATGGAAATGCTATCAGATAGGTATTACAGACCTCATTGGTTACCCAGAAAGTTTTTGAGATTCTTTCAAGTCTTATGAGATGGTACTGTATGTGTTGAGCTATGAGTTCAACTCTGCATTCAGTGCAGCATGGAGAGATCGGCGAGATTGAATTCATTCAACTGAAACAAAACCTTGTATTGGACTTGTATATGGTTTCATATCTTTTTAATAACAGCATCGCTTTCGTACTGACATCTGGGTTTCACGTCCTGCTACGCACACCGCATAATACTGACAGCTTCAGAGAAATATTTAGCTGCAAACACGCAAAAGGAAGAAGTGAATGGGGAGGAAAATTATCAAAATTTCTAACACCTGTGCAAAGGGACAGGAATGCTGAAAAATAAATCAAGTAGCAGAACTCAAGAAGTGCGTTCTAATATGCTAAATTGCATTATCATACAGCCTGTTATATAAACCATCTTTGCTCATCTAAAGTGAGCTAGTGTGTGCTATTTATCTGCAGCAGTGTTGTTCTACAAGATAGAGAGAGAGAAACTGTGGAGCTTCGAGCCAATACTCCTTCAGCTTGCAAAGTGAGATACATGAGATAATTTCGACAGTCGAAAGTGAGCTAAATGTGAGCAAAAGATCAACAAATGCCACCCACCACAGGAAAAAAAACAAATAAATACAAGGGCAAACAAAAACATTACAAATGCTTCCATTAAAATAATATGTTCCAGAAATAAATAAATAAAATAAATAACCTATTACAAACTGATGACCTTTAAATTTAATAAAACCTTAAATTTAAAGGTCCCCTGAAATGCTTTGAAACACGCAGCATTATTCTGTGTTGATGTCATTTTAACTGAAACAGGAAGACGGGGCGGGACATATCAAGCAGCCCCGCCCCTTTTTTAAATAGCCAATAGCGTTCGTTTTATACCACAGCTTGGCCCGACCGTTCAGAGCTGTTGAGCTCCATAAAGCCGCATTTTACAGTGTATGACAGCCACAATCACATCCATATTGCTATAAAATATAGTATTCTTTGTAGAATGCAAATAGGTCCGATACGTTTTGTGGTCTGCGCCGACTTGTGCATGTGATCTGCTCGGTGCTATCATGCCTCTGGACCGGAGGTGAGTGTGTGTGGTGCGGTGGTCAGCGTGACACAGTGTGAAACCAGACTTCTTTTTCCTCAATAGAAAGCATATTTACACTGTATGAATCGTTCCCTGTCCCCTAAATAGTGCACTACGTGCCATGCACCGTACAGAAAATACTAATTCTGTAAACAAGTGACTGATTACAGCCGCAGCTTCAGAATCTATTTATAGTGTAGGGGGCGGGGGCTTCGGATTCTAGAGAGCATTTGATTGGTCAGAAGATTTGATGAAAAGATGAAGTGCGATGTGATTTCATGAAAATCAAATTCATTTTAGCAGAAGTGAGAGACTGTTTTGAATGCTTATATCTCCTAAATGTGAATTTTGACATTGTTTTGGAACACACCAGCTTATTCATAACCTTGAGGCTAACATATTAATACTAAAAGCTAAAAAAAAAAAAACTTACATTTTGATTACACGGGGACTTCAACAAAATTACAATTATAATTATTTATTTATTTGCTGACGAGATAAAAAAAAAATCAGTTTTAAAACAACAAAAAACTTTTTTTAATCATTAAATAAAGTTACTTGGTATTATCAACAAATTCATTCATTACTCTAGTATTAAATGGAAGTAATTCTGTTGAGACAAAACTAGATCACTGTAATTAATTACTTTTTGATTATAATGGGAGTATTCTAGTTTTGTTGAGTCAAATAATCATTTGTAAAGTACAACGAGAGCAGTGTAGTTTTGTCTCGACTAGCTCACTTCCATTATAAATCAACAAATCTGTTTACAAAGTGTGTGGTAGAATTGGAAGGCATGTAGCTGTACGTGTTGCTCATTCTCGGTGTAGACAGAGAGTCTGCAGATAAGACAGAGAGAGAGAGAGAGAGAGAATGGAAAAGCAACAGCAAACACAGGAGAAATGCAGAGCGCTGTAGGCAGAGATCAAACAACGTACGTGGGCTTTTATGGATTATGATTTTGCCATGTGTGGGCTTGTTATTATGAAGCATTCTATTAGAGAAATGTAATATTGTAATATTGTTTATGAAGACTAATGTTGCCATGTTAACTGAGAGACATTCTGAATGAAGCATAATGTATTTTTAAAGATGCCAACATGAGATGACTCATAATCCTCTACCTCTGGGCTAAAACACACACACACACACACACACACACACACACACACACACACACACACACACACACACACACACACACACACACACACACACACACACACACACACAAATGCATGTCTGTAACCAAACACACATATACATGCAGCTTCTTATTGCAATTAATGGAGGCCCTGACCTTTTAAGAGCATGTTATCTTCTATGTCATGAAACTCATCATTGTTATTATTATGTTTCTCCACATATATTCCAAGCTTTTGCAATACTGTATTTTTTAGTCATGCCAATAAAGAATTATTCAAAAATAATTTGAATTTTAATTTGAGAGAGGTGGGGAGTGGATTATAATATTTTATATACCTAAACTTTAAACATCAATATGTCAGTGAATCATTTATCATAATTAATTGTAATTTATCACATATACATAAATAGTATCTCTCTCTCTCTCTCTCTCTCTCTCTCTCTCACACACACACACACACACACACACACACACACACATAAACTGACAGCAATAAGAATAGATTTATGAACAAATTATACAAAAATGCACCAAGAATTTATTTGTATAAATGTTTTTTACGCTAAAAAAAAGGAAAGAAAAGAAAAAAAGACCCTAATAACCAATACACTGTAAAAAAAGATTTTTCAAAGTTGAAAATAATAATAACAAAATAGATTATTGGAGTATGTATATCAATATTTCATATGTAATTCAATGTGTTACTTGCCGTTTCTTTGTAATTGTTTGTGAAATCCACTAGCAATTTCTAGGTGAAAACTGTTTCTACACCATTTTTTTGAGTGTTGTGGATGCCAGGTCGTGTGAGTTTAAGACCTCTGCTTTAAAAGACACCCTCCGTCGGATCAGATTTACACTCCAGCACAGAAGCTAGCACAGAAGGGCTAAAGTTGGGTTAGCTGCGACCCTCAGCTTTCAGAGAACCAGCACAGACGAACTGGGTGAGATGTAAGAGCATGCAGGTGCCTGATCTCAAAGCATTAGAAGGGTTCTGGGTTATAGAGATGCATTTTACTGCAGTAAATAACCCACAGAATATGATGACGATAGTGGAAACGTCTTTTTCTAGAGGCTTTTAGAGAGTGTTTTATGCAAGCGATGATTTTAATAGCCCGGTAACATTCAACTAATGGCACTGCTCGGATGCACCCAGCATTTTTATGAGATTGCAACTTACCATCCCACATCTGTTTGTAAATGCCGGACAGGGTCTTAGAGTTCAGTGTTGCTGATTTTAGACCTCACAGACTTCATTTTACTGGAGCACATGCACTACAGCGTTTAGGAGAGCACAGGAGGTGTGGCGGCACAGGGCCAGAGCTTCGGCGGTTCTCCATTAGCCTTGATGATTGAGGTTAGAAACTCATGAACCCTTGTCCCAGAAAACTACCACTACATCTATAAGGGTCCAGGCAGTTATCTCAGCCAGCATGAGAGATGCAGCACAGCCTTCTATGTTACTGGAAGTGACAGCTTCTGCTGGTAATTGACAGCCATGTTGTGGCAGCCTGCAGCTCTTTTGAAGGAAGTCGGGATGCTCTGTGGAGTGTCTCGGCAAAGGTGAGATACAGAAACCCCTCCAGGGACTCGTGAGCAACTACAGCCAGACATGGTTACAGTGGAGAGTTTTGTTTAAACTGATGATTCTCAAAGGTTTTGCTTCAGATTTAGATTAACATTGGATTATCAAGTGGCAAGGCAAAACAGTATTATAATTAATCTTTAATGTAATCTCGTTGGTATCATACATTGTTGTTGTTCTTCTGCATTGTTGTTGTTGTCAATCATAATAATAATAAGAATAATTTGCTTCTAATAACTGTTAAACCTAGTTTTTTACCTTTTATAACAATTTTATAACCAAATCTATGTAAATATAATAATAATAACAATAATAGAAATAACAGAAAATGAAACAATGTAAAAACCAAAACAATGTAAGGTGAAAAATAAACAAAAACTACAATAAACTGACTACGATAAACATAAATATGATGTTGATGTTAAGCGTCTTACATGTACAGTATATTTGATAATTCTATTTATTTTGATCAAATAAATGAACCTATATATGAATTTAATAAAATCATTATTAAATAAAATGACAACATACATGGGAAGCATTTAATTCTATAACAAAAATAATACAAATATCTTTAAAATTATTTATTTATTTATTTATTTATTTATTTTCTTTCTCCTGTTCATGACCCCCTCAACAAAAGTCTGTGGTAAATTTTTGGGGTGTTATCCACCAGTTAGACTAAACATGTTTCCAAAAACTGATAACCAGAGAAGTTACGATAAGATAATGAACAGGGCTGTAGCAACCTGTACACTGGCTGAACATTTAGACAAGAAAAGCAATCAAATGTCTGCTTTACTCGACATTTACAAGTACAGAGAACATGTGTTTACAGAATCTACATAGCCAAAGACAATCTAAAGATAAAACTCCCTTTTTTCACTAATTCAGAGTCTCTGTGCATGTATAACGTTACAAGAATCTCATTTGTGGAGTCTAAACTAAGTCACGCACGTTCATGTTGGCTTTGCGGTTGCTGAAACATGAGTCAGAGCGCCTTTCTGACGCGGTAAAACATAATCAGATGTACAGCTGTGGAACTCGATCGCATGGCAGGATGGCTTCAATCAGGGCTGAAACTTCAAATCTTACCCACAGTTCTCTCCAGCAGCGTGCCCACCGCATTTTTACATTTGTGCTGACTTAGCCACTGAATTTGATCTCATGCCTGAAAAATGGACTCAGGTTGTCACAGTGGCTTAGAGAATAAGCATCTGCCAGTCCTGCTGTCAAGCGAACCGTAAAAAGACCCTCAGGCGGAATCACGCTGATCTCATCTTGACGGATGCAGTGCAAGGAAATCGACTCCAGCTACTATAATGTATTCACACGTATGACTCCTTCACCAGGGGCTCTTTTTCATTATTTAAAATCTGACAGATGACCACATTCCTAGACAGTTTTTTTTTTTAAACTGTGGTTTTATAGTTTTACAGCCGAAGTGTATCATTTCTGTACCATTAATTTCACCAAACATAATTTGCAAACATGATTCTTCAGACTGGTATAGGAGTTTGTATTGGATTGCTTGATAATAGGCCACACCCATTCTGCATCTCAGTCAACCAATCAGAGACCAGTCATACTTACAAAAACATATACATTTGGTAAATAAAGAATAAGAATAAAAATACAGTCAGACTACATTAAACATTAAATGTATTAAATATTAAAATACAATAATATATAAAATAGTTATATATGTTAAATATTGTGTTGGGATGCCACTAGGTGTCCAAGTTATGGTCTATATATTTCAAAACAATAAATTATAAAATTATTCATAACATAAAATATATAATAATAATAATTATTATTATTATTATTATATTATTATATAATAATTATTATTAAAAAAAACTAAACAAGAAAAAAAAATTATATATTCTAATAAATATTAAACATATATGGGTTTTCAAGTTTAAGTGGTCACTGATTGGTTCATTGAGCTGCGGAGTGGGCGTGGCCTGTTATCAAGCAATCCATTACGAGATAATAAACATTGCAACTTTGTGACAGCCGTCTGAAAACTTTTCCTCCCTCATTCTGCTTCTTTACACACTCTAATCAAAACCATGTAAACAACCTTTTAAAAACCTGTTATAAAACCAATATTTTAAATATATTTGTAAAACACAAATGAAATTGTAATTATAAGGTCTTAAAAAGCAGTTGAGGTTGAAGCTCCACATCGCTCATGTTTTCATGCCCAAAAGACAGCTGAATTAGTGATATTTTTTTGTACAGTGTCTGATTCTGAAGTACCTTTTTTCCTTCTTTCCTGTTTTAGAAATCAGCATATGATTATACGACATGCATATTTATAAGGAAATAAGTGCTGCACTTGTGCTATTTGCATTTGAGTAAACTATTGTCGAGAGGAGAGAATTATCCCGGATATAGATATTATTATCCCAGAGCTTTTGATTAAACCAATTTTCATAACGCAGCTCATTTATCTCACCAAACATCATTGCAGGAAAGACAATAGTCAAAGATTTGTCCTCCAGAGAAATAAACAGTTCAGAGTTAGCAGACTTCAGTCACTACATGAAACAGAAAAAGTCAGTGCATGTGTTCACAAATTTCGGTTTCTACAAATCAGTGTCGGATGGAGCAACTTGCAAAATATGCCTTCAATTAACAATGCTTAATTTAAACTAGGAAATATATATATATCCAAACAATGATTTGTTAAAAATGAGTGTGCTTTCTTTGATTTGGCTGATAATTGAGGTTGAAGCTGCATGATATATTGAGTATTCATAAAATATTTACAAAAATTTTGCTGGTGATATAAAATTAAGTGAATATCATAATGATTGTAATGCACTTTCATTAGGCCATTACATTCTAGAATAATTAATATTAATAATATATATACACACACACACGTATGCACTACCATTCAATAGTTTGAGGTCAGTGCCATATATATATATATACACACACACACACACACACACACACACACACACATATATATATAAATATATATATATATTTACTTTTATTCAGCAAGGACACATTTAAGTGATCAAAAGTGACAGTAAAACATTTATAATGTATTTATGTTACAAAATATTTATATTTCAAATAAAAACTTGTAACACTGAGGTCTGGAGTATTTGGATGGAAAAATAAAATAAAATATTAAAATAAAACAAAATGTGTTTTTATATTTTTTAAACATTAAGTGTCCAATCAGACTTTAAAGTACAAATGTTTTGCCAATATTAAAACCCATATCAACCCAAATATAAGAATAAAACAATCTGTCCATGCATTTGACAGCAAGATTAAACTAATGCACAGCAACAGCAGGTAACATAATGTTTTGTCATGAACATAAGTAATGAGTACTGTATGGCTGTTCAGTCTAATTAATTAGTAAAACCATCCAACAATCTAAAATAATCAACATGTTAATAATTAGTAACAGATTACTTCTCTCTAAACCTGACTTCTTATCGACACTTTTCTAATGCACTATAGAAAAGCTGATCTTGAATAGCTGATGTAAAGACTGTCATTTGAATGTGTTTGTATGACAGCTGTGTGTGGAATATTACTAAAGCCCTTCATAATGTACAGACAGCTTTGAATATACGGATCTGTCTGTATATGTATGGAGGGCTGGAAAATATAGAGTTTGAAAGTGATTTTACCAGACCTTGGCCGAGTACATGATGCCAGACAGCCAGATGGAGATGTATATGATGGCAACATTTCAAAGGAACATCAGACGGGGAATATAGGCATAACTGCTGACAAGATGTGCGTTATTTTGTGTGTCCATCATGCTCTGCCATGATGTCTCTAAAAGGGGTGATGGCTGTGGAGCCTGTGTGTGTGTGTGTGTGTGTGTGTGTGTGTGTGTGTGTGTGTGTGTGTGGTGGTAGGGGAGGCTCTGGAATCATTAAGTGTAATTGGTGTGAGAGGGTCTTGTGTTTCAGCATCTCTCTGCAAGAACAGGCCAGCGAAACAACTAAACCCACCAGCCGCCCATCAATGCTGTTGCCTAGCAACCCACTGTACCTCACTTCCTCACGATGACATCACATTGGGATCTGTGAGATGTCCCTTCACTTTAATAGCTGGTAAAAACTTTACATTTTACTTATATAATATGACATTTCAGATAAAACAAAGTTCAATGAGAAACACTGTATGGACAAACAAACGACAGAACATTTACTAGTTGCCAAAATCAAAGTAACCTTTAACTAGTTTAATGAAATTAATTAATTCTACAATGAATTGAACCTTTGACTCCCACTTTCTTCCATGTGACCCAATTGCATCCTGCATTAAAAGTGTTAAAATGAAACTCGACATGTGAAGAACATTGGAAAAACCTTGAGGAAGAATCCAGACAAAAGAGCAGTAAGCAGTTTTCCTCCAAAGCAGCACACCCGCATGTCTTACCTTCTCATAGTAGCGTAGCTCGTAATCGAGAATAATTCCATTGGGCTGTTCAGGCTGTGGCCATGACAACGTGATGCTTTTCATCGTCGAACTGACCTGATGCATTATGGGAACAATGGACGGAGCTGCAAAAGAGAGAGAAGGAAAACCAAGTGAAAAAAAAAAATCATTCCAAACAGCCACCTTCCCCGCTGTGTGTACTTAGCTAGTGAATTGATCTGCCACTTTCAGAAATGAAGTGCGCACACACACAGTATGATGAAAGAGTCAGAACAGAGGCTGATTGGCATTGTTCAATAACTTCGTGAGGATGTGCCCTTTGCAATGGAAGCCCATTCAGTTCAAGTGCTCTGATTGGCTACAGTGTTTCTGGCCTCTCTGTCTTAAGGAAGACACACCTGAGTGAACATGCACAGCCTCTAAATTAACCCACTGCCCGTTTCATTCCCCTCCCTCATTGCTTCCTCTTCTCCTTTGCTTCGTCAATGTGGTACAACTCTACACTCAGATGCTGTAACATCACACACAGCCTGTTTTCATGGGTGAATAGACTGAGTCGAGCATATGGATGTCTCACAAGTGACTACACACACAGATACACATTCGCACCTGCTAAACATCACACACACACATCAAAAACAGACAAATCATATCCTATGACTTTCTCTCTCAAGGGAAACAAACAAATTAAGATTCTTAAAACAAAAGTTTTATAAATCTGCCATTAGAAACCTATAATGACAGACTATTGCTGAATAAAATAGTGGTAATATTAATCAAAATTAATTTATATTACAGTCCTTACCATGATAAATATAAAATAAATAAAATATAATTGCAAACAATCAGAATATAAAAAAGTAAAAATAAATAAATACAATAAATATTACAAATTAAGTAAAAATATAAATAATACATAATATTAATAATAACATATAATAAATATTTTAAAATGGTGACTCAAGCAAAGTCTCACCCTGCTCTGAACCACAGCCTCTGAGTCTCTCTCGTACTCTCGTTCATGCTCTGTTGCTCGTCTTTGCTCCACATTATCAATTACTGACACATACGCACACGCACACACACACACACAGCTGCAGAGAGGCTGCGAGAGTTGAAATAGCTTTTCTGCAGTTTTTGTATCTCCATGTTGAGAAAGGATCCACCCTCTAAACGCACACACAAAAAAGATGTGGATAGGCTGAGAGGTTTTTTATAGTTTTTCACATTGTGTAGCAAGAGATTACCAGCCTCAATGTGTGTGTGAGAGAGAGAACGTTGTGATCAATTTTTTATTTTCTTATTTAAAGAACTTATTTACTGACTCTTACTGCAATTTATACTGTACACCCACTGCCACATTTTACATATTTAGAAAATAATAATAATAATAATAATAATAATAATAATAATAATAATAATAATAATAATACATTACAATACATATAATACATATAAATACATTTAAAAAAATTAAGTTAAATAACAATATTGCAAAATATAAAAAATAAATATAATAATTGGTATAACAGATATATTATTAATAATATAAATCAATCATTAATACAATTAATAATATAAATCATATTTTATCAAATAAATAAATAAATATAATTAATTTATTTAGTTTTTACTGTATTTTGCAAGAAAGAACCTGATCAGGAACTATTTGACTGGATTAAAATGATTCCTTTCTCACAGCACACTTGTCTGGTTGTTGTTCATGCATTCAGCCATTGCTTTGCTTCAGGGAAACTTAGTATAAATGTCTAAATAAATGTCTGATCTAATACTTCTCACGGTCTGAATATTTATCACTCCACGCTGGTTGAATGTGTGTTTGTGTTTATCATGTGTCTGCCAAAAATCCAGCAGTTTCCTCCTCACAGCTGGCAGGAATCTTCCATCCTGACAAAGATTTGTGACTCTTCCCCTCTCATCACCCTCCATCAACCATCCACATGTCTTCCTCTCTTCTTCTTTTCTGCTTCTGGTCCTCAACAGGACGAATGCTTCAACATTAATCACAGTCACTCTCCCTGCCAAACACACGTAAGCAGAGACAAAGCAAAAAAAAAGACAAGAGAGCAAGATACGGCAGATGAATTCTAAACAACAGTTTCTTGAGCCAGACAACTTCTGCACCACTCTCCAAGGGTCTCTGCTCTTTCATTAATGCCACATTTACTAGTAATGACACAAGTTTCACGATTTCATTTGATTTTGATTCATGAGATTGCAATTTGATTAAATTCCAATTTCAATTCAGCATTGATTTATTTGGATATAGATCTTATGCACCACAGAAACACAGAAAGTGTGCAGTCATCTTTAGAATTTCATCTTCCGTTCCGTTTTTGCAGTAGCTCTATAGCATTGCTGTTGAAGAGAAATTCGCTTACTTATTGTAGAGTTAATAAAAGTGTGCATTGTATGTGCATTGGTGTCATAAGAAATAGGATCATAAGATTCTAAAACAAGCGGTTCATTCATAAAGCCGCAAAGACTTTACCTTCATGCTGTGGAAATGCAAACGGAAGACAGAAGACAACAAGCACTGTGCTAAAAAGGGGTGGAGCTACAGCTGTATCAATAATCAATATCGTTTCATCAAAAATCAAATCGAGAAATATTGTAAATGTATCTGAAACAGGACATTAAATGAGACAAACGGACCTCAGGTCTTCATCTTATCCATCAGGAGCTGATTGGCTGTTGTTAAAAAGTAGGTGTTACTTTACAAAACAGTTGCACTTGCTCCATCAGTCTGAACATGATGCTTCAGCATTTTCCCTTGACCATAAATACAAAGACACACACACACACACAGGCAGTGAGAGAAAGAGCGAGAGAGTCTTGAAGAGATTGATAGGGTGTGACTGTCATCCAGACACTGATAGTATAAAACCCGCCTGAGTGACAGCTATATACAACTCACCCAACGCTTCACCCCATGCTTTTCTGTCTCACTCTCTCCATCTCTTTCTCTCCTCAAGCATAATCATTTTCTGTACCTCAGATCCTTGCACTCTGCCAACACAATATCACATTTAACAAACATAAATCTAATAAAGAACAATATTAACCAAAAAACAGTGTCAGCAGTTTGTTCTGCATTTGGTGATAATGTTTACAGCATGTCTGCTGTGGTTAGTTGATGCAAATCAAATACAGAGGATCTGTTTTGGTTTATGGCTGCACTGCTGTTACTATTAAATAAAGAGTCTTATAGCAATTACAGCACAGAGCAACTTTCAAAATGAATTTATGCCGCACTTGATCAGAGATTTATTGATCTCCTGTGTGAATGTCTCGTCTTTATATGAATGGATTCAAACCTCTCATCTTCTCCAGCGGGTTTGTGTTCTGTTCTTCTCTGGAGTTTACTGTTGTGGCTCGTGGGAACAGTGTTTGCTGGTAATTGGTTTTGTAACCACTGGCCTATGAGCTTGGTCTCGACGGAGCGATTGCGGTTTGTGCTTTGAACGAGAGATTAAATGAAAGCAGCCTTATAGAAAAGCACTGTGGTAGTAGCATGGTGCAGATTGTGATACCACAACACTTCGATTTATACCATTGTACTGAATGAAATGCCTACAATTCCACACACACACACACACACACACACACACACACACACACACAAAAACAAATAATGTAGAGGCGAAAAAGGAAGGAAGGAAGGAAGGAAGAATAATTAATTAATTAATGAAGATGTTTTTTGTTAAATTATTAGAATCCACCAGATGGTAAATGGATTCATACAAGTGTTGGGAGTGCCAAAAAAAAAAACAAAAAAAAAAAACAATAAAGATGAAACATTGCAGATAGCCTTCGGCTTCCTGTTTGGTGCATCATGGGGATAAAGTACAGCAGTTATGAAAAAAGTGTCTAAAATGGAATTTCTTATAAAGTTGGGAGGAACAAGCCATCAAATGAAATGACTGCTGACAATCCGGTTTCCCAAAGCAGAGAAAAATAAAGTTGTGAGGTGAAATTTATCAAATGAGAGAAAAAGATGTTTTTTTTTCGAAATAAAGTTAGCTGGAAAGTAGCTTTAAGTCTCCAAATGGCTAGTGCTTGAAAACAACAAACACTCCCACGCTCTTTCAGAACAAACATTATCAAATGTCCTGTTTTCACAGAGTGCTGGAGAGATCTCTAAATGGACGTTTACCGTTCCTCTGACCCTGGAGGGCTGGCATGGAGGGGTGGATGGATGGGATTAATTGTTTTGTATTTTAGTGTTTATGTCTTTGAGAGTTTTGGGAAACAACCAAATTAGACTGAGAGAGAGAGAACACGGTAATCTAACAGCATTAAAGTTTTCTCAGGTTTATGGGAAATGATCATCTACTGTTTACAAAAGTCCAATACACTTCATAATTCAACAGTAAGGTACATTTTAACTCATTAAGCATAAAATATGAAAATATGAAAGTTCATTTTAATGTCACAGTGGATCCTGTACTCAGTGTTCTCTATAATCCTATAAAGCATAGTTAAGAAAAGCTCAATAGTTTAGTTTCTAGGAAAAAGACAAAAATTTCAATGAACAATGAGCTAAATTTTAGTATTAAACATTTTATAGCTTCAGAAGCTTTGGAACATAATGTACAACTCATGTTGAACTACTTTTATGGAGCTTTCTTGTTCTTTTTCTGGCTTTAAAGCCACTGGTCACCACTTGCTTCCATTGTTTGGAGTGACATGAGTTTGAGTAGATATTTTATCTATATTTTTAATCTAGAACGGAGCACTCAAACTAAAGGAACAGTGTGTCCTTCATCCAGTTTTGTGTCCAGTTGGGAATGGGTTTTGAATACACTTCTAAATCAGCCATATCAATGAGGGAATCACCAGACACACAGTCCAGATGTCAGTCTGGGAGTTTAATAACCCTTCAGAGCCGCGAGGCTGGCGGTCACAGGTTTTATATCCTGCAGCCTTTGCCCACGATTTTTGTCTTTCTATCCCTCTCTTCCAAACACAAGAAGTAGATTTTTATATATAATAATAATAATAATAATAATAATAATAATAAAACTATTTAACTAAATTAGAATATACAAAATATGAAAATAATAAAGCTGCATACATATATATATATATATACATATATATATATAATATATATATATCTATACCTATATATACATATATATATATATATATATATATATATAATATATATAATATATATATATATATATATACACACACATATACACACACATACATGCAGACACACACTATTATGTATATTTATACATAATTTTAAATACTCAAGTTTCCCTCAGATCAGAACAGTTTAGAGAAAAACATCTTTTCAACAGCTGTGATTTATAGATTAAAAAAAAAAAATCCATAACTGCAGAAACAATCCCCCAGTGTACCATACATTTTTAAAAACCACTTTCACAACCCGATTAATTCATCAGTTTATCTCTCCATGCAGGAAATGAGAAACTCTACATACTGTGATACACATTGATTAGCCTGTCATATGTCCTTAGCAATTATTTCTAATTGACACTGACTCCAAATACACATGAAATATTAAGATGAATGGACAGAATGCAAGATAAGATGGCGCCCAGGCAGCTGGGTCTTTACGGATGTTCCCAGCAGCCATTCGCAAGTTTGTGGACACTATGAGTACGTGTTTCTTCACTTAGGCTGTGGAAACAAGGACGTTGTGCTTTTGTGTTGCACACAAGCTTTGAAAAGTTGACAAATAGCAACCTACAGACTATATAATGTGCAATAACTTCACCCTCCATGCATCTGAAAGGTCAGCTCCCACTCCCACCCCACCTGCCCTGCCGTATGTGCCCAGACCAATCGCACCGAATGCAGTCTGTAAATGCCAAACACTCACTGGGTGTTTTCTTCTCCAAACCACTGAACCCATAAAGAAACACAAGGTGCCTCCGGGTGAATAAAGAGCCCAGTTCAGCGCTTGACCTGTTACGATGAAAATAACCACAGTCACCATCACGACCCGGTGACATTTTCATCTCAATCGCTTAGTGGGGAAATATCAGCCTTTTTTTGTTTTCTTGTTGATGAAACATTAGCTTATACTATTTTTATCAGCTAGTTTTTTCTTCTTCTTCTTTAGACGGACATTAATATCAACAAATAAATATCAACATGGCTTCTTTCTTCCTCATCTCATATTCTCTGATTTTCTCTTTTTGAATGTGTTGTATGTATATGTAGACTGCCGTTCAAAAGTTTGGGATCAGTAAGATTTTTTTTTTTTTTTATGCCAACCAAGTCTGCATTTATTTGATCAAAAATACAAAATAAAACAGTAATATTGTGAGATATTATTACAATTTAAAATAAGTGTTTTCTATTATACTTTAATATAATATACTTTAAAATGTAATTTATTCCTGAGATGCAAAGGAATTTTCATCAGCAACTACTCCAGACATTTCTCCGGTCATTCAGAAATTTTTCTAATATGCTGATTAATTATCAGTGTTGGAAACAGTTGTGCTGGGGGGGGGGGGGGGATGGGGGGGTTGGCTGTGATGTTTTTTCTTCTTTAATGAATATAAAGTTAAAAAGAACAGCATATATTTGAAATAGTAATCTTTTCTTACAATAGAATAATTTACTATTGCTTTTTAAATTTAACAAATGCTTGTTGAATAAAAATATGAATTTCTTAAAAAAAAAAAAAGAAAGTAAAAAAATTTACTGACCCAAACAGCAAAACAGTAGTGTATATTGTTATGAAATATTTATTTTTTTTAATAAATGCTGTTCTTCTTTTTAACTTTTTTAATTAAATATTAATTTCAATACTTTATAAAGCTAAGTTAAGATGCAAGACAAATTTGTTTACTTTTTAAAAAATAAATACATTTTTAAACTTTACTTTTCAATATTTTTTAAAACAAACAAATAGTATGAAATATTAAATAAAATAAGATATTAGTCTCTTTAACTGTATTGTGTCCAATTGGCAGTAAAGTATGAACACAGCAATCGACAGATGATGTGTTTGAGAAACCTGTTTGAAAACAGTCATTATGTTTTGTAATTCCACTAAAGGCAAGGAAATCACACACTTCACACAACTTACTCTTTGTTCTACAAAATGTGAACAGACTTTTTTCATCAAAATCTTACTGTTTCCCCCAAAGAGTCCCTGAAATCCAGCTGAGATACAGAGCTGTTCTTTTTCAAACCAGCTCTGTAGAAAACCTCTTTTTAGCCAGCTTTCAAGCACGAAATTAAATTCTGATTGAGCTTTAATTAATTAAGCCTATTTTAAAAACCTTTAGTCTCCTAACCTCCGCAGGACTGAGCATATGCATTACATCCCGTTTTCTGTCTCTTTCTACCCCCACTGGGCATTTCCATCAGGTACAAGAACACAATCACTGCTTACCTCCAAGACCCCTTGGCACGGGAAGGGCCCATTAATGGCAAAAGACTCAATACGGTCTCCAAAACGATAACAACTGAGGAGAGCGTGGCTCTTAAGCATCTAACTGTCAAGAGCACCATTTAACTTTCACACATACACACCCAGCGGCGGCCATTAGAGCCAACTGTTAATCAGCTCTATTTACCTCATCGTTCAGCTCTTGTACATTTAGGAGGAGTAGGAAAACTCGGCAGGTGTCTGATTCCGTGTTATGATCTCTTTGTTTGTTTGCTCTGACTCCCAGCATCATGAAAGCAGCGATTACACGACACTCTGCTGCAGATCGTGTGCAGTCAGGTCTGAACTGCTGCTCAACGACTCAGTTCAGCTGGAAACAAGCATCACACTGGAGCACCAATTAACTCCAATTAGACTGGATCAAAACAAGCAAACTAACAGGTGATCAAAACAGGACTAATCACAGTATAGGAGGAAACAGATATACGAAAATAGTCGACAGAAGAAAGAAAATCAAACAGGTTTGGAACAAAGTGAGTGAGATGAGGATCATTAACAATATAAATAACAATAACCAACTGTACCAATACTGTTCACAAATATTTTTTTTGAATCATTTTGAGAAGGTTTTTTTTGATTTTTATCCTCAGAATCCAACTGCAAGCTCGAGCATTTAAAGGGGCATTTGGAGTAAGTGAGATGGGTTATTTTAATTGAGTGATTATATTATGTGAATTTATTTTGATTTTATTTTGGTTATAATTTTGTTATAGTTTTTTTTTAGTTACCACTCTTGGTGTGAACAGGCCTTAAAAGATGCCAGGATTGGAATTATTCTTGTAATAATAATTTCCCACAATCACCCCCACCAAAGATTTCCTATATCATTACAAAAGACAAAAACAAATCTCAGACCTTATTTAAATGATTCAACTGATCAACAAACCAACAGCAGGTCCCTTGATGAATCCCTTCATCAACACCATGCCTTTAAACCATGAAGTATTAAGGGAGGTAAACAAAAATATAATGAACACCAACAATATTCCACATCCTATTATTTTCCGGCTGCTGAATCTTAGAAATCTGACGCTGCTTTAAAACATAAGAGCAAAAATCAGCCTCAAATCCAAAACGAAGCTTCTAATCTACAGAGAGCAACAGAACCGAAGAGCTACTGTATGTTAAGGTATATAGCTGCTGGCAGGTTTTACTGCATTTGGCTTCTAACCGACTGTTTTTGGCGAGCGTGATTTCACCAAGTACAACATGTTCCTGGATCAACATCCTTGTTGATCCTGGAACAACATTCCAAGGAACCAATCAGAATTGAGATATAACTTTTCAGGAAATATCTGTTTTAGGCTTACAATCAGGATTAGGTGCTTCAACACCCTTGTTAATCAGCTATCATTTCACTGATTTTAGGAATAAATTATGGATAGGGTTAGGTTTAGGGGTAGGGATTGGGTAACGTCTATATTTTTGGACAATAATGTTGATCCAGGATCATCAAAAGATGTTGATCCAGGAACATGTCTTACTTGGCAAAATCACGGTGACCGACTGTTTCTGACTGTTTTTTTTTTTTCCTTAAGAAAATCAAACTATCGGTATCGGCAGATATCATTCTGAATAATATTTGCAGAGAAATTCAGTATAGGTGCATCTCTAGTTTTTATATCCATTTTAAATTGTCATTTTTCATTAATAACAAAAAAGCCTAATTTTTATATTTTATAAACCTAACCAAAGACAAAAATAATTGATTAAAATTTGATTAAAAAAAAAAAAAGTTTCTTGTCCTGTATCAATTTTCATTTAAAGTATAGTATGAAGGGGTCGTTCACCCAAAATGATGATATTTTGAAGAAATATCGTCTTAAAAATATCAGAAAAGAGATATTTAGAAAACATTTCATTGTATGAAGAGGGGAAAGAAAGAAAGAAAGAAAGAAAGAAAGAAAGAAAGAAAGAAAGAAAGAAAGAAAGAAAGAAAGAAAGAAAGAAAGAAAGAAAGAAAGAAAGAAAGAAAGAAAGAAAGAAAGAAAGAAAAAGAAAGAAAGCAAAATTAAAAATATATTTTCTCTATTTCAATGAAGAGCAAAGTGTTTTATTTTTTGAACTTAAATTTCTTTAAGGAAAAATATTTTTCAGAATGCCTGAGTATTAAACCTTAATCAAACATAAAACAAAGTATCAAATGCTCAGTTCCACAAATGGACCTCAAATTGTGTGATTTGTTGAGCAGAGATGTGCTTTAAGCAACCAGATGGATATGAATAATAGCTAGAGATTAGAATATTATATATGTAGGCTCTTTTGACTTGAATGTGCTAAAACCACTCAGAAAACTTTAGCAACCACAAAGGAAGTGCTTCAGCATGAGCGAGTACCACTCTAGTGAAAAGTCTAGTTAAATTTTCACTTGTGTTGTGCAAAAACCAAAAGAACAAAGGGAACGAAATGCTGCCGTAAATCGAAACTTAAATTGTTCTCATAGCTGGGACTGAACGTTTCCACAGTTTAAGGATGAAAATCTCCCCCACATGCTAAATTATCCACAAGCGTTAACTCTGATCCGGGAGGGGGACGCGATGGAAGCCGCTAAACTCTCAGAGCTACAGTTTTGGGTGCCCTCATTTCAGGGCTGAATGTATTAAGGAACAGTGACACGATCAAGGCTGTTTTTCATACTGGTCCCGCTGATAAAGATGAAAGCGCCGAACCAGACGAATGCGTCTTGGCGAGATCCGCACAAACTTTTAACATACCAACTGCTGTGATGCTTCTGTAGAGCTTTTCAGTGAAAGCAGAAAATTGAAATGACAGGGGAAGTGAAGGAGGTGGAGAAAGATGGGCTGCCCTCAAAAACTGAAAGAGGAGCTCTCAAGGAAATGATGAGGACGCATATCTTTTAGCGCAGGTCAAACTAGGTGATGTTTTCAATTTTGACTTCCTGCACAGTCCAGCGAGCAGCTCGAAATGTTGAAACTGAACACTTCACTCTTAATATCCTCCCATCAGCGCTATTGAGGCCAAACGGCCACTTGGAGCCTTTTTAACGTGAATGAAATGAGAAACTAGATTGGTGAAGGTAATGAAAATATAATGAAAGTAGAAACATAACTGATCAAACCTTACAATATATAAGTATGAGTATGTGACAGAACATAAAAAGGGGAAAAGCATTCTATTGGCACAATAGTATTGGTGAAAAAAAAAAAAATAAGCATATCACATAAGGTCAAAAATTTTCAATTTTCATATATATATATATATATATATATATATATATATATATATATATATATATATATATATATATATATATATATAAATATATATATATAGAACAACATATATTCATATTTTTTTGAATCTTTAACCTTTTTTGACTATAGAAAGATTAATATATTACCATATACTATCAATATATACTATTACTAAAGATTATTATATTGCTACCATAACTGAAAAATGATTAAGACCAGTTAAACCAATAAAAATCCTGAACCAGTCAAGATGTTGCATTTCCAACATAACCATATTGACTAGCTTGTACCAGTAACACATCAGCATTGATCGTTGTAAAACGTGGAACGTAAACTGGTCTAAACTGGTTCTTCATCAGCAGTGTTATTCTGTTGCTGTGGACTGCATTGATTGCATAAGCTTGCTTAATCAAGCAGAATCATATCATGAAGTAATCACTGACCAGCCTGGTTGGTTGTGATGTCTATGGAGACGTGTTGGGCAGGATACGGGCTCTTGTTGGTGACTCCGTTGACCGCCTGGATCTCAAAGGTGTAGAGAGTGTGTGCCAGCAGGTTACTGATGAAGACTCTGGATTCGGTCAGTCCCAGCTGCTCGGGCTGAAATTCCACATTATCATCGCAATGGGAGCAGGAACGACGGTCCGCCTGGCATTTCTTACAAATAATATTGTACACTACATCATCACGGCTGCCCGTCTCACGCGGGGAGTGCCACTCCAGAGTCACGGAGGTCTCGTTCACAATAGAGATGACGTTTCTTGGTCCAGAGGGAACACCTGATGAGAGAATATGAAGAGGTGTGAGTACACTTAAATTCACTAAGCAAACCATAAAAAAATGATGCTTCTAAAGAAATGATAACAGCAAGGATTTGCATATGTCTAGGCTCTTTAAATGACATTACTGTAATTACAACTCTTTCAATGGCTTTTTATTAAATTACAATTTCTACACTTGAATAATAGAAAATAACTCTTTTTAGAGTCATTTTGTTAGTTGAAAAACTAATGTCTTTAGAAGACATATAATTGAATGATATGCTTACCGCAGGGAAATAATTAAAGCATGAGAAAATCTATATAAGAATGGGAGCATGTTTCTTTCATGGGTGAATGAAAACCTTTTTTTGCATTTACATTCCATCTCGAAAAGGAATAGTTCACCCCGAAATGAACTTCTATTTTAATTTAGTAACCTTCACTTCACTGCAAACCCATACTGTATGACTTTCATTCCTCCATTGAACACAAAAGGTGAAATTCAAGAGAAGTGTACTGGTCACACTTGTTCATACAATTACAAAGAATGGAGACGGAAGCTTTCATGCTTTAAAAAAAAAAAAACACCATAACATTTTGAAAAAAATAGCCTTTACAAGTAAAATATTGTAGCTACATGTACCAAGTTTTTACAGCAGATTTCACTTGTGCTAAAAGTAAGCTGTTGATATGTGACAGTAAATCTTTTCCATGTGGTTAAAGTTCAAATTTACATTTTCTACACAGCTCCTAGAATGTCTTACAGAAAGGAGCTGTGTTGTGTGTTTCCTTTTAGCTGCGGTCTCAGTCCCAGAGCGATGTGTAACTGTTTATAATTACCATGCAGAGTGGTGGCCCCCGAGCAGCCATACATCAGCCCACTAACTCAACACTGAGAGCGGCTTTTCATCGACAATCAGAATGAGAAAAAAAAAAACAAGGTTCTAGTAATGGCCCTTTATCTCAGCCTCCTGGATCCATTCCTACACATTCGCCTTCCCACTATAGAGCCGCAGAGAAAAACCATATTGTGTTTCTGATAAAGCAATGACTTCCCTCAGTGCACAGAACATCTGGCCAGGAACTGAGGATTTACAGTGAAGTGACATACAGCCAGTATGGTGACCCATACTCAGAATCCGTGCCTGCATTTTAATCCATCTAAAGTGCACACACACAGCAGTGAACACATACAAATACCATGAACAGACACCCAGAGCAGTGGGCAGTCATTAATGCTGCGGCGCCCGGGGAGCAGTTGGGGGTTTGGTGCCTTGCTCAAGGGCACCTCAGTCATGGTATTGCCGGCCCGAGACTCAAAAGGTTCCCCTCTAAAGGTTGTGATATTAACTATAGACCGCAACAGAACCAGACGAGAACCAGGAAAAACTCTGGAACGAATATTCAGGTTTGATTCTCGTGACCAGCCACTTCCATGAGAACATTTGAGTGACTCCTCCTTGAAATATCAAACCTGGCGAGGAGACGTTCCAGCTCTCGAAGCAAGAGAAGAATGATTTCACTCAGATTAAGACACAATGAGCTATTGTGAAGGCAAGGCCTTGTGGGATAGATCAGGGGCTACTGGGGCCCTAAACAGGGAGCGCCGATGACAGAATTGACCTCGAACTCTGGCGACCCTGATGATTAGCCAATCAGAAGGAGGCTTAAACTTGAAATTGAGACTTCTGACAGCCCTGTATACAAAGATAATGTGTGTATATATATATATATATATATATATATATATATATATATATATATATATATATATATATATATATATATATATATATATAATTTTTATGTTTCAAATTGTGAGGTCTTATCTGGTTCTAATAATATAATATAATATAATATAACAAAACATGAATATATAATTTGACATGCAGACAGACAGACAGACAGACAGACAGACAGAGAGAGATAGATAGATAGATAGATAGATAGATAGATAGATAGATAGATAGATAGATAGATAGATAGATAGATAGATAGATAGATAGATAGATAGATAGATAGATAGATAGATAGATAGATAGATAGATAGATAGATAGATAGATAGATAGATAGATAGATAGTAAAAATCTATAATAAAAATAGTACTAAAGATGCCCATAAAATGTTAATTTAACTTCCTAATGTTATTGGTCAACATTTTCTAAAGGTAAAGCACCTCCATTCACTGGCTTTTTACACTTAAAAAAAATTCTAAGTCTATCTTCTGCCCTACTCTGAAACAGTGTCACCAATATTTTCAAAAGGTCTGTGAGGGTCCATAAAGCATCGTCCCTTTCTGCTCTGTTAGCAGGGAGTGTTTCATTCAGACAGTGTGCTGGTCATTATCCAAACAGTGAGTCTTTGCTTATACCACAGTTAACACCCAAAGCACTGTTTGATGAGGTGCTACGACAGCAAAGATGTCTTCCTCACTATATCTTACAGTCAGGCTTAAGAAAGGCAGAGGGAAAAAGGCAGAGAGCGAGAGACAGGAGGAATAAAAGAGCAAGTGAAAAGAGGAGGTGGGCCATATCTGGAACTAGGCCAGAAGATGTGTGTGTGAAGAGAATGAGGCCATGAAATACAGCCAGCTCTAACACAATTAGTAAGTTAATTAGAGGAGTTCCAGAAGGAATTGGAGAAACTTTAGTAGATACTTTAATGCATACATAAATGTAAATGTCAATATAAATGAAATTTTACTTGAATTATAAATAATGTTTTACTTCTTGTTTGTTTTATTGTGTGTGTGTGTGTGTGTGTGTGTGTGTGTGTGTGTGTGTGTGTGTGTGTGTGTGTGTGTTTGAGTGTGTTTGAGGAAATTATATTTCTGTTCTGATGAGGTCAGCCCAGTCCTTACAGTATATCTCCAGTATCCTCCACAACTAAGCATTCAGAAACTTCCTGTAAAATAGGGAATAGCCCCATTGTGATAAGCATTAATTTTGTGGGCATGTCATCACAAATACCTGATTAGTATAATTCCTTTAGTGAATGGGGCTTGACAACAACAGACAATTTGTGCAAATTATTCATGCTATCAGTGGGAACAGTCTTGATGAATTTCACTTGCTATCATTGATAGAAACTAGCATAATGTATATACAAACACACAATTGCTCAAAAGTTTGGGGTCAGTATATATATATATATATACATATATATATATATATATATATATATATATATATATATATATATATATATATACATATATATATATATATACATATATATATATATACATATATATATATATACATATATATATATATACATAAAGAAATTATTATTTATGGACACATTTAATTGATAAAAAGTGAGAGTAAAACATTTTAGCTGTGTCACAGGAATAAATATAATTAATACAAATACAAAAAACAATTCGATCTTATGACTTCGTTTCTAACATTCTCATTTATTACATAAATATATACTGGCAAATATTGCCATTTATTGTTGCTACGTGGCAACAATGAAGGTTTGAATAAACAGATTATTTCAAGTAAATATATATATATGTATATATGTGTATGTATTTCATTAACAAAGGCAGCATGTTAGAAAACTCAAGATTAAAAGTCAAGATTAAAACCAAATCCTGTGAGTGAGTTTCAAAGCGTCAGAGATGTGAGGATGAGCGAGACAGACACACTGAGGACCAGTGACAGACATGAGGAGATTAATCTGGAAATGGACATATGGATGATAAGGAATCGCCTGGCTGCTGCTGGATTTATTCACATTTAACTCTCTCTCGCTTAGACACACTGGCAAGAGGCCAACCAGGCGGCTTCTACCACTTCCTGTCTTGGATGATAAGGATAAATCGGTTTTGTTTTACAACACTTAAAATCAACACAATCTTTATTGAGTTTGCTCTCAGTTTTCTCATTCTCAGTAGAATACTTGCACTGAGCTTTATGATGCAAATCTTATCGCAAAGCATTGTACATACACTAACATTCAGTAGTCCAATGTCAATCTGTTTTTTGTTTTTTAAAGAAATTAATACTTTGTTTTAATTAATTAAATAAATCCAGTTCTTATTTACTTTCTTTTCATAAAAAAAATCCTGAAAAAAAGGTATCACAGAATTATTAATAAAATATATATGAATTTATATAAAATTAATAGTTTTATTCAGCAAGGATGCATTCAATTGATTAAAAGTGACAATAAAACATTTAGAATGTTGTAAAAGATTTATGTTGCAAATTAATGTAGCTCTATTCATTAAAAATGTCTGAAAAACAATTAAATGCATAAATACTTTTATTCAGAAAGGCCACATTTAATTGACCAGAAGTGACAGTAAAACGGTTATAATTTTACAAAAGATTTCTGTTTCAAATATATGCTGTTCTTTTGAACTTACAATTTATCATAGAATCGTAAAAAGAAAAAGATTGTATGAGAATTCTAGCAGTGGAATGCTACATGTTTGCTGCAAAAATGCTTTATTCATTATTCAGGAACTGAATCCACAATATTTGAAAATGAAAATGTGTGTTTATAGACAAACTTCAGCTAATTCAAAATTCAAGACAGGTCATGTAAACACAATCACACTTGAGAAGAACTAAGTTCATGTCCAAAAATCCCTGTGACAAATAGCTCAAAAAAATAAAGTTTGGTCTGAGAAGAGCTCTAGCATCGTTTGTTTGCAGACGTTTGACTTTTTGGGGGGCCTCTGTGTTTGTTTGTGTGTGTGTGTGTGTGTGTGTGTGTGTGTGCGCACATCCGGTTATGGGTGCGTGATGGTTTGTAGTGGGCCGCTGAAGAAAGCGTGTGTTGTGTGTGTACACAGACTTAAGCTCATAGCAGAATCACAGCGAGTCAGACGTCGCTGGCAGAGGATTAACGGGAGCAAAGCAATTACACTGCTTTACAGTCCTGTTCACCGCACCTATACACAACACTGACTCCTGCAGGTCAGCCATCTGTGTGTGTCCACTGGCTCAGAGAAACCCACAGAGGTGTTCTCCAGAGATCTGTCTAAGCGCAATCATCTTAGTGCTCTTATAAGTGTGTGTGTGTGTGTGTGTGTGTGTGTGTGTGTGTGTGTTTGTGTGTGCGCAATTCACTTGAACTGGACATGAACCTACACTCTTAAAAATAAAGTTCTAAAAGAGGGTTTTCGCAGTGATGCCATAGAAGAACCTTTTTTGGATTCCTTAACCAGTGAACAGTTCTTAAAATATTATATATTTTTTTCTTATTTAGTATTTAGTATTTTGTCTTGTTTTCCAGTACAAGTACTGCATATAAACATTTTTAAAAATGTTTCTATTAAATTACATTTTATTAAATTTTGTTTTTTACTCACCCTCATGTTGTTCCAAACCGGAGTTTCTTTCTTCTGTTGAACACAAAAGATGATATTTTGAAGAATGTTGTTAACCGAACAGATGCTGATTGACTTCCAGAGTATCTATCTATCTATCTATCTATCTATCTATACTAAGTCGATGGCTTCCAGTAACTGTCACTTAAGTAATTTTGCTTATCAGTTAAATGCATCTTGAGAATGTTTAGACATTAGTACTGGAAAACAAAGTAAGAACTAAGTAAGAAATACTAAGTCAGAAAAAAAGAACCTTGTTTTTAAATGGAAAGGTTCCATGGATGTTAAATCTTCTTTATAGAACCATAAATGCTAATAAAGAACCTTACTCTAATAAAGAGTCCATACCAAATTCAGTGTGCTGCTGAAAATGCAATAATGCAGCTGATTCTAAAGATTACAGACTATTTCTAACTAAAGACTATCACTAAAAAGCATTTTTTGCTTCATGAATTCTTTGACAATTGAAGATGTCCCTGGATGCCCCTTAAACCAGGTCTTATCAGATTCCGCTGACTTTTGCAACAATTTTTTTTTACCAAAGGAATAGCTAAATAAACCCACAATCAAACACAGTAACCAGCGTTCCATAAAAGCCTAGACATATTAGTTACATTGAATCCAGACTGGTCTCTGTTGGCCAGCCAATCCTCAGATAACAAGTTCTGCTCTTGTTTGGCCAGACGGAACTGCTAAATCCAAGAAAGAATGCTTTATCCACACACATACAGTGCACACACACATTCTTATCTAAATGAGGACATGCCATAGATATATTATTGTTTTTATATAAAACTAATTATAATATCAACAGACTAACCCTTACCCACATCCCTACGGTACACCTAAAAGAGCTGCATGTTTATAAAAGAAAAAAAAAATGTAATAAGTAAATTAAAATAATAATTATTATTATTTAAGATCGCGGTTTATATTGTTATTTATCTATTTATGTATTCATTTATTTATGCATCTATCTATCTATCCATCTATCTATCCATCCATCCATCCATCCATCAGTTTTTAACAAATGAGGATGCTTTTGGACAGACCTAAATTAAAGTTTTGTTACTTTTAGCTCACTTTTGGGGACATTTTTCTTCTCAAAGTATAGCCAAGAAAACTTCCACGTACTCACGCAGTAACCACTGTTCCATGTAAACCTAGATGCATTAGCTGCATCGAACCCAGACTTGTCGCCAACCAAGCCCCAGATAACAAGTTCTACTCTTGCTCGGCCAATCGAAACAGCTAAATCCAAGAGAGAACGCTCTTTCTACACGCACACACAAACTCCAGAACAGAGCTGGTCACCACATAGCTCCTGGAGAATTAATCTTGAGAATTGTGCTGTCCAATTAACCAGTGAGCTGTCAGCCGTCAACACACACACACTCACACACTCCCAGCAGACATTTCTGAGGAAATAATTTAAGTTCTGATGGAGGCTCGAGGCAATTCGGACCAGTCCCGTCGCTCTACTCCCCGCAGAGAGAACCACGAGCCCCCAGAGAGAGAGAGACAGGAGTACAGTGAGCCCGAGACTGAGACAGTCATCCACTCAACCCCCTAAGGAGCTGAAAGAAGGGATAAAAAGTGCTAGGAATGGAAAAGATGGTGTTTTATTCTCACTGAGGTTGAGACGATGTCATTTGGTACATGACAGATTCCTGTAAACTCTCTCTCTCTCAGCAATCAATCATCATGTTAATCAGATCGCAGACTGGATTCCTTTTTTATATATATACTTTTTAAAAGTCTCCCTGTAACTGCTAGACACTCCATAAACAATTTCAAGCAGCATTTCATAGAGAAGGAGTCGTTTTGAATCACTTTCTCACCATCTGAGATATTAAAATGACCAGGTGCCAGCACAGGCCTTTCTTTAGAGCAGGTGTTGGGCTAAATCGCAAATTGCCATCTGTATATGTTTCACTGAACGCCATTTTAGTCTCTAAATGGTGAATTAAAATGCTGAGAGGACTTTCAAATACAGCGTGTGCCGCCTCAACAGCTCACAGTCACAAATGATGCAACTGTACAGTTCTACCCTTTAAATGAAAACATTCACACTACAATAATTAAGATAGACAATATTTTGCACACTTTCAAATGCCTATTGCTTTATAAATTAGTCAACAGACTAAAAGTATTAAATTTCATATTTAATTCACTTGCTGTTGGTTTTTAATAGTTTATGCAATTTACTAGCAAATTGCATCACTTTATGATAATCAGTGTTAAAATATTAAGAACACACTATTTACTAAATTAAAAAATCAACTGCACCTGTAAATGAACAAACAAACAATCAGTGAGAACTGTGACTGTGTAGTATTTAGCATTAAGCTCCAATTATGTGATCTGCATAATTCTTTTAAAATTAATTCTGAGAGAGATGGACACAATCCAAAAATAAAATTTCCAGATTCTAACTGAGTACTGCGAATAATGAGTACACAAATAATGACCCAGAAGCAGTTTAAAAATGGGAATGAACAGATCAAGATGTTCAAGGTTTTTGGAAAGAAATAAATGTATTAATGCAGGCGACCAAGAATAAACTTTCTCTGCAGCACTACGTTTCTGACTGAACATTTGAGAGAACTAGAAATCAAATTATACATGACAATTGTATAATGTTAATTGCAGCGCTTTAGATGTGTGTGTGTGTGTGTGTGTGTGTGTGTGTGTGTGTGTGTGTGTGTGTGTGTGTGTGTGTGTGTGTGTGTGTGTGTGTGTGTGTGTGTGTGTAAATGCAGTGTTGTGAGCATCACAGCCTCTCAGTCATGGATTGAATAAAACAAAATCCCAGTAAAAACAGAATTTCTGAGAATAAAGAGACACATACTGTAAGAATGACATACATGTGATTCTAAGTAATGCACCTTAAATGCAGATAACTATGCAACTGCTTGAATGGGCATGATGTTTCTGGTCAGCAACTTGCTGCCGGTTCAGATCGGTGCTCTCAAACCTGTGACCTGACTGCTTCAGTTTAATGCTAATGATAATGACAATAACAGTAATATGTTGATGATGATGATTATTATAATGACTCACTAGTGCAGGGCATGTCTGGCTGCTCTCCGTCTGCTCTGTAGTAGCCATTCCTGCAGACACAGATAGTGGCGGCTTCAGATGTGGACCTGCTGTTGGACGGACACTGAAGACACAAACCCGTCCCTTGACTGGACTTGAACGTTCCTGGAGGACAAGCTAAAGAGAGAGAGAAAGCGGTTGTTAGTGAGCAATTTTGTTAACCTCTTCAACACTTGTGAATTGCACCTCATGCCTTCAAAAAAAAAAAAAAAAAAAAAAAAAAAAAAAAACTCTTCAAAATCACAATTTGGAGACCCATTTCATCTGGAATAGTTTGAAATATTTTACACTTGCAGCCCTCATGGTTAATCTTGTAGATGAATTTGGCTTTTCTGTTAGAGAGAGCCGCAAAACACCTTCTTAATACCTTGTTTCTTATCCAGTAAATATCATAACCTTGTGTTTAATGGATCTGGACAAGAGCTGACAGTCTTTATTGTAATGTGGTGACTACTGGAACAACATTAGAAGCTTCAGATGTGAGAAATTCATGATGCTGCTGTATTAACGAGCGAAACACCACAATTCGAACATGCTATTGTTTTGCAGTGCATTGCTAGCACAGTGTCTGAACTTTACTTTAGACAAAACCTTTGTGTTCATGAGAGTAAAGCATGTTCTTGTTCTTATTTGAGAGCAAGGTGAGACATTTCCTGTTTCCTAAGCCTGTTTCAAGTGAAATGATTGAAACAGAGTGCTCCAAAGACACAGTAGCCAACCTGATGTCAGCAAAAGCAAACGAGAAAAAGGCTTGAAAACAGTGTTTTCAGACTGGATTGAGGCACAAGCCGCTCCCCTGACTATTTTTTCCCAGTTTACAGAGATGTTTACACAAAGCACGTTTATGCATTTGCATTTTTCTACGTAAACATGTGCTAGATGGACTTTGACCATTGCATTTGCATTTTTGTCTTTTGCAGCTTTTCACGCATGACACAATAATGACATACAGTGGGTATAGAAAAGAATCACCCCCTTTAAAGTAATCACATTTTGTTGCTTTGCAGACTGAAATGAAGACAGACACCTTTTTATTTTATCCAGCTGTATTTACACAGTGCCACTTATAACATCCAAGTGAAAGAAACAACACCAGCTTGTCAGAAGAAAAAAATAAATAAATATATATATATATATAATCACAGAGTTGGAAAAAGGACCACCCTCCGTGTCAGTATTTTGTTGAACCACCTCATGCATTAATTACAGCCTTTAGTATATTGGGATATGTCTCTGCTAACTTTGCAATATATTTGTCCACTCTTCTTTGCAGAACTGTTCGAGTTCATTAAATTTGATGGTGAGCGTTTGTGGACCGCAGTCTTCAAGTCATTCTACAGATTTCAATGGGGTTTAAGTCTGGGTTTCGACTAGGCCATGCAAGGACATTCTCCTTTTTCTTCTTCAACCACTGTGTGCTCAGGATGTTCTTTGGGTCATTATCATGACGGAAGGTAAAGGCCCCGGTATACTTCAAACAAAGTTCATTTTCGTTCTTCGTTTGGTGGCAAAAGGAAGTTTGAAAAGGCTGAGCGACGGTATACTGTTTCCGAACTTTCCAACACCCCTGCACTGCTGGAGGCAGGGTGTAGATTAACATAAACATGTGTCGCGACGCTCGCACGTATCCCCTAAACAAAACAACGATGAAATTAAGAAGTGTAGGCAATCTTGGTGTGAGACGGGCCCCAATGGTCAGCATATTATAGACAAAAGAATAATGATTAGCAGCAGTTCAGAGTCAAGTATCATGTTTGCAATACAAAAGAACCGTTCTATTTCAATAGTCAGTCCTTTATGGGAAGTGTGAATGGCTCACAGTCTGAAAACTTTAGCATGATGTGGAACAAATATTGGGGTCATCTCAATAACACAAACCGGTTTGTTACTTTATTTTATCAGTGTTCATTTATCTTATTAAACTGGATAAATTATTACACATTTTTATATTTTATGTGGTGTCGTGATTTGATAAAAACATAAGGTATATTATTGTATGTTCTTTTGGCATTTCATTTATTGTATACCTTTTAAATTTGCTTATTGAAAGAACAACAACAACAGCAGCAGCAGCAGTATGGTGTAACATTTATTTGAAACACATGTATTTGGTACTTGCTAACTTATATCTTTACTCTTTCCTTTCATGGTTTTGGAAAACCATATATATATATATATAAATATATGCTGGACAAGCTTTAGGTTTGAGAAAAAGCTGATCTAAACACATCATATAAGGGTGAAAAACTAGGGTCATGCTGGTCTTTCCATTCAGGGATTCTGAGTTACGGCAGAGGGTTGTGAATAAATTCTGTGTACTTTTCCAGGCCGGGTTTATCTCTCTGAATAAAGAACTGAGGTGATTCCAGTTCTCGTTTATCATTAATTCTGCAGCTATACTAGACGGACACTTTCTGCTGGATCAGCTGCAGGACCACAGAGATCAGGACTCTGTTTCTCTGATGTGATCTGATGAACTGATGAAACACAGTGTAGCGCTGCTGACACAGATGAAGAAAATAGAGGCACATTTAATGCCGATCCTAAATGAGTCATATTCCACACTGTTTTGCTCTGAAGCTAATCTTTAAGGTTACACAAGGTTTCTTACAGTAGTTTAGAATTAAACAGAATGTTAAGACTTTCAGAACAATCTAGAAAGACAATACAATGACAGTATACACACATTTGTCCATTATACAACCCCTTTAGGAAGCTAATATATATATATATATATATATATATATATATATATATATATATATATATATATATATATATATATATATATATATATATATATATATTGCATTTTGCATTGCAATGAGATCAGCACACAACATTTGCATGCTCTCCACTTAGCAATATTTCATGTCAGCACTAGATCAGTGTAATCTGTCATTAATACTCTGATTAACTGGCATTATGCCGGTGACAGACGGGACGTTTCGGCTCATGATGGACCTGGGTGGACCTCTTCACATTTAGCTGCATTCCATTCATATGCATCAAGCTCATGAATATGAATTACAGGGCAAACAAGAACTATATGGAAAATTTAAGATGTGGGTGTGATTACCACACTTATACATTTACATATAAAGATGGATGAATGAAGGAACGGCAGTAAATTAAGAAATGGAGGTGTGAGATTTTAGACGTGTAGTGTGAGAGAGGGAGGGAGAGTGTCTTTCCTTTAATGAGGGAGGACAGGATAATTTATCCCTCCCTCCATCTATGTAAAGGAGTGTGACCTACGCCACATGTGAAATCAAACCTCTGAATATCCGCAGCCTTTGAAAAAATTAATTAGACGCTGTACAGCTCATTAAAAGTTTAGAGGGTCGGGTCCACTTTATTACTCTGTTCTTTTATCTATCCATCTACTCACCCGTGGACTTATTCATTTAGTAATTTAATAAATAGGGGGTGGAGAGAAGAATAGACATATTGGGAGAAGTAGAGCAGGGAGAGAATAAGAGGTTAGAAGAAAATAAAGAGAAGAGAAGAGAAGAGAAGAGAAGAGAAGAGAAGAGAAGAGAAGAGAAGAGAAGAGAAGAGAAGAGAAGAGAAGAGAAGAGAAGAGAAGAGAAGAGAAGAGAAGAGAAGAGAAGAGAAGAGAAGAGAAGAGGGATACACATATCAGAAGAACATTTGGTACAGAGCCCCTGCCACACACACACACAGCAGAATGTGTGAAGGTGTGGGTGTTTGGCGGACAGCTTCTGACCCAGCCCATATGACACACACACACACACACACACACACACACACACACACACACACACACACACACACACACACACACACACACACATACACATACAATCACACTCCATTGCCCCACTCATCCCGCACAACTCCACATTTTCAGTTACAAAACAAGCGTTGCTTGTCACTACGACAACAAGCACTGCAGCCGTGACCTCTGACACCTGCAGCACACTCATATTCACCAAAACAACAGACAGTAAAACTCCTGCACGTGGATACTCATGCTGGAAAATGAAATACCCAAAATTAAACTCCAATTATCTCACAAAATCATTTAGACTTAGTTTATAAAAATAAAACAAAAGGGCATTTACAGTCAGATGCTTACAATGGAAGTCCATGGAGCGATCATTCCAAATGAAAAGAAAAAGCACTTACTTGTTCAGTAATTAGAAATAATTAAGTAATAATTGAATAAGTAAAAACATTTTATATATATACACACACACATACATATATTTACATAAACTGTACTTGTATTATTTGGGGTTGGTAAGATTTTTTTTCCACAAAAGTACAGGTGCATCTCAATAAATTTAAATGTAATGGAAAAGTTCATTTTTTTCAGTAAATCAACTCAAATTGTGAATTGTTAAACTAATTCACACAGACTGAAGTAGTTTAAGTCTTTGGTTCTTTTAATTGTGAAGATTTTGGCTCACATTTAACAAAAACCCACAAATTCACTATCTCAACAAATTAGAATACTTCACAAGACCAAAAAAAAAAAAAAAAAAAAAAAAAAAACCCCACATTTTTAGTGAATTGTTGGCCTTCTGAAAAGCATGTTCATTTACTGTACTTGTACTCAATACTTAGTAGGGGCTCCTTTTGCTTTAATTACTGCCTCAATTCTGTGTGGCATGGAGGTGATCAGTTTGTGGCACTGCTGAGGTGGTATGGAAGCCCAGGTTTCTTTGACAGTGGCCTTCAGCTCATCTGCATGTTTTGGTCTCTTGTTTCTCATTTTCCTCTTGACAATAGCCCATAGATTCTCTCTGGGGTTCAGGTCTGGTGAGTTTGCTGGCCAGTCAAGCACACAAACATCATAGTCATTTAACCAACTTTTGGTGCTTTTGGCAGTGTGGGCAGGTGCCAAATCCTGCTGGAAAATGAAATCAGCATCTTCAGCTGCTCAGCAGAAGGAAGCATGAAGTGCTCCAAAATTTCTTGGTAAACAGGTGCAGTGACTTTGGTTTTCAAAAAAACACAATGGACCAACACCAGCAGATGACATTGCACCCCAAATCATCACAGACTGTGGAAACTTAACACTGGGCTTCAAGCAACTTGGCCTATGAGCTTCTCCACCCTTCCTCCAGACTCTAGGACCTTGGTTTCCAAATGAAATACAAAACTTGCTCTCATCTGAAAAGAGGACTTTGCACCACTGGGCAACAGTCCAGTTCTTCTTCTCCTCAGCCCAGGTAAGACGCCTCTGACATTGTCTGTGGTTCAGGAGTGGCTTAACAAGACAAATATGACAGCTGTAGCCAAATTCTTTGACATGTCTTTGTGTGGTGGCTCTTGATGCCTTAACCCCAGCCTCAGTCTATTCCTTGTAAAGTTCACTCAAATTCTTGAATCAATTTTGCTTGACAATCCTCTTAAGGCTCCGGTTCTCTCGGTTGGTTGTGCATCTTTTTCGTCCACACTTTTTCCTTCCACTCAACTTTCTGTTAACATGCTTGGATACAGCACTCTGTGAACAGCCAGCTTCTTTGGCAATGAATGTTTGTGGCTTACCCTCCATGTGAAGGGTGTCAATGATTGTCTTCTGGACAACTGTCAGGTCAGCAGTCTTCCCCATGATTGTGTAGCCTAGTGAACCAAACTGAGAGACCATTTTGAAGGCTCAGGAAACCTTTGCAGGTGTTTTGAGTTGATTAGCTGATTGGCATGTCACCATATTCTAATTTGTTGAGATGTGAATTGGTGGGGTTTTGTTAATTGTGAGCCAAAATCATCACAATTAAAAGAACCAAAGACTTAAACTACTTCAGTCTGTGTGCATTGAATTTATTTAATACACGAGTTTCACAATTTGAGCTGAATTACTGAAATAAATGAACTTTTCCACGACATTCTAATTTATTGAGATGCACCTGTAGTCACTAATGCTTGCCAAGGCTGCATTTATTTAATAAAAAAGACAGTAAAAACAGTAACATTGTAAAATATGATTACAATTTAAAAGAACTGTTCTATTTTAATATATTTTAAAATGCAATTTATTCGTATGATGCATAGCTGCATTTTCAGGATAATTACTCCAGTCTTCAGTGACACATGATCGTTCAGAAATCATTCTAATATGTTGATTTGGTGCACAAAAACATTTCGTAATATCATCAATGGATTTGTGTTATGCAATATTTTTGTGGAAACTGTGATTCTTCTTCTTTTTTTTTCAGGATTCTCTGGTGAAGTTCAAAAGAACAACAGCATTTCCTGTATTTGAAATGGACATCTTCTGTATAATCACAAATGACTTTAATGTCACTTTTAATCCTTTTATTGCATCTTTAATGGATAAAAGTAATAATTTCTTACAAAAGATCTTAAAGGTAATGTATATACAATCTGTAAAGTTGTTTAAATCACCCTCCTGATGTGGACAATTTTTGTTCTTTTAATATACTATATACCAGAAGTGTACAAATATCCATATATTGCTGCAGTCTGACTGTATCTATCACAGCTTACAATATGATTGTCATATACTTCAACTCTAGCAAGTCAAATAAAACTATTACTGCTAATTTGCTGTATAATATACTTTTTGAATACTACGAAGTTGGGAATAAGGATACTGTATGTTGTATTTGGACGTGATTCCACTGGACTTCCATTGTAAGTGCACGACAGTAAAAGCGTGATGCGTGTTTGAAATTATTTTTTGTTGTAATCTTTTACCAGAACATGAGACAGGTTTTAAATTTAGACGTTTGTGGCTTCATTTAAGTGTTCATTTTGTGCTAAGTAGTAGATTACTGTGTTTGCGTCAAACTTGCAGACTCTCGAAAACTGAAAGTGGACCAACATCTGCTGTAAAATACCTGTAGCTGAAAGACACCCCCTGAGGGCGAGCGCTCACACACAACACACACAACAGCCAAGCGCCTGGCTTCAGGCTTCTGCTGTGGTTTGTCTGAGAAGACCTCCATATCTGTAGGCAAAGCCTGAGGATATGCAACCATGAGATCGAAGCCTGAAAATCGACCACACCAAACAGACAGTCAGCATACACACGCATACCAACACCTTCACAAACCAACTTGAGTTACGGCATCTCAGAACTTTCATGGACCGTTAACAGTGTTGGGCAACGCATTACTTAGTAACGTGTTACTGTAATTTGATTACTTTTTTAGTAATGGAGTAATTTAACGCATTATAATTTTTAAAATAGTAATTAGAGTATAGTTACAAGCTGAGGTTTCTATACGTTACGGCCGCGTTACATTGCTGACAGAATGCAATGTTTTATAATCTAGAGATTGTAAAAAGGATGTAGCACACACACTGTCAAGTCAAGTGCCAGTGGATTAGAAACCTGCGAGACCCAAGTCCGACACAACAGAGTGCAGTGTGAAGGACAACACTGATTGATCTCAAATGACATTCATAATCGGCCTGACAGTAGTGTTTCTCGGGTTCACAGAATGAACCAGTTTGCACGTGAAACTGAAAGTCTTACTGTTACTTGCAGACTGATTGATTGATGGATGGATGGATGGATGGACGGGTGTTAAAATAGATTAAACAATAATTATTTAACAAATATGTGTGTATAATAAACTGGGGGTGGGGGGCCTTTCATCAGAGTGGGCGGGCCCGTGCCCGTCAGGCCCTCCGCTGCCTACACCCCTGTGCAAGCATATGCAAAGTTTCTGTTTAGGCTCTAACACGTGTTTGCAGCGTTGAGCAATGCAGTGCTGAAATTTGTGTGCTCACGAATCCTCTTATTATAACACATGAATTGTAGACATTATGAAAAATTCATTATGCATATATTTATTGTGTTATAACAGAGATTTGTGAGACTGCGATGAACTGAGATGTCTTAAAGCAGCGGTCCTCAATTCCAGTCCTCGTGACCCCCTGCTCTGCACATTTTGTGAATGTTGATGCTTTAATAAAAAAAAAATTATCAGTATGCTGAGATGCTGAGATTTCACACATTTCAAGGAGAAAAAAGTAACGTAACTAGTAATGTAACTAATTACTTTTGAAATAAAGTAATCAGAACAGTAACATAATTACTTTTAAAAGGAGTAATCAATAATCAGTAATTTGATTACATTTTTAGAGTAACTTGCCCAACACTGACCGTTAACAGTATACATTGCAAAGAGACCGAACTTGTTTTACCTGACAGAAATTTCAAAGTTCTTCATACATACAAACACATGGCTCACTAATGCACACACAAATCTCCCAAGCTCCTTCACTCTCTCGCTCTTTTTTTTTTATTATTTTGTTTAGTTTATATATATATAATAAATTGTAAAAATATAACTACAACCATTTTAGTACCACTGTGAGTATAGCACAGTTTGTAGTATATCATCATAGGTAGAAGGCACAACTGGTACTTCACAGTACTGAATAGTGAACAAAAAAACAAACAAAAAAAACACTAAATCTACAAAAATACATTTACAGAAGTGCAGAAATAATTTTTGTATGATTAAAACTAAAACCTAAATTGACAGTCAAAAGTAAATAAATAAATAAATAAATACCATTTTCAAACCACAATAAATGTGTTCCATGAACATAATGATGTGAGACTGTGTATCGTCCCTCAGGCTGCTGTTTACAGTTTAAGCTACTGCTTAATATGGAGCGTCTTGAGCTGAATCAGCTATTGTGAATGGCCCACAGTCAGCGTGAGAAAGTGTGCGTGCGCAAATGGCGTTAAAATGCATCTTTATGCCTTTGGAGCACATCCTTAAAGCACACACGGATAAATAAAACACTCCCACATGAATCTGCATGTCCACTGGCTTTCTGACAATGCAAAATGCTATTCTCACTGCAACATTTTCCTCTAATTGTCTTGCGCCTGTTCAGCATGACATTAATTAATTCAGGGCCCTTTCTCTCGGTCCCAGGCGCTACAAGGGTCAACTCTGCAAAGAAACGATGATGGAGAGGAACTGAGGACAAGAAACGAGGGAACAAGGCATGAAAAAAAAAAGCAACGAACAACAAAGGTAGCAAAAAAGCACCCAGAACCTGCAGTGGGACTGGGTTTTAATTTGGGATTAACGCTACAAACTTTTTCTAATTGACCTTGCGCTTTAGGAGCACGTGGCTCCGGCATTAAGCGCATTAATTAGCGTGGGGACATCTCTCTGCAGTGTTCTGTCAAAGCAGACACAGAAAGAAAAAAAAAAAATCTAGCCAGCTTTTCTGTTCAAACTCAGCCGTGGCAAGAGAAGCCATGTTGTTAAAAGCTGAGATCAGCTGACACAAAGCCCAGCGCACAAGCGGACTCATTCAGGCTGGGCTGGGAGGAACGGGCGTTTATTCCTCAAAAGAGCAATAAAGCCATTACAGCGAGCAGGGAAAAGAAACATCGCTCATGCATGGCTGCTGAAACATCAGTCAATAGAGCAGGTTTTCGATTGAGCATGTTTATATGTACACTCGTGTAGCCAGGCTTTGGACTAGCAGTATGAAGCTGGTTTACACAGCAGTTTAGAATCGTCACCTTTGACAGAAACAATGATATGTAAAACAATCAAGCACAGTTTGATTCCTTACAAAAGCAACAAAAAGTGGACAGCAAAGGATATCTTCTTGATTTGAGTGTAAATGTCAAAAAAAAAAAAAAAAACGCCTCTTTATGGGATAGTTTACACAAAATATACAATTTACTCAGCCTCATGTTGTTCCAAACCTGTATGAATTTCTTTATTCTGTGGAACACAAAAGAAGATATTTTGAAGAATGTTGGTAACCAATCAGTTTTGGTGACCACTGACTTCCATTTTATGGATGAAAAAAAAATAACTCTCCAACTATTTTCTTTTGTGTTCCACAGTAGAAATAAAGTCAAACAAAAAGAATAAAGTCAAACAAGTTTGGAACAACATGAGGGTAAATGATGACATAATTCTCATTTTTGTGTGAAGTATCCCTTTAAATATTTCAAGTCTTTCAAGTAGCATGCATGATTTATCAGTACATATTAGAGATTATTAATTTGGTATCAGTAAATATTGGATATTCAATTGTGCATGCTCATTTTCCCCATTGTTTAATATATTTAATTATTTATATCTAAAAATTAATGTTATGTTTTAATTTAGTATTTATAGTTATTATTTTATTTTAATTATTTAAATTGTTTTAATTATTTTGTGTGTGTGTGTGTGTGTGTGTGTGTGTGTGTGTGTGTGTGTGTGTGTGTTTTAGTGTTTTCTTACATTTATTTAGACAAAACAGTACAGAATTTTTATATTAGCCATAACCTGAAAATAACTATTGACTGATCGCCCAAAATTTTAATATGGTGCAAATCTTCTTTGAAGATTTGTACGTACACATTGTCAAAAAAACTAATTGTTTTTACCGGAAATGTTAGAATGTTTTAATTTGAGAAAAAGTCCAAGCTAATTTTCTAGGTAAAGTTTTAATACTTCCAGAAAAGTTCTGTATTTTTGCTTTTCTAAGAGAGGAGAGGTAAAATAACAAAAGGAATCAGAAATGTTTAATTTTACTATCTATACCTTCTGTTATATACTATTATGTAAGGCATATTACCTTTACTGTCTTTTAAACTACAATTACATTCACAAAACATACATCAAAAGGCGATTATGCAAGATTTCTTATCAGGCACTGAATAGATCGCCTGCATCTTAACTGCCAAAAATTGCATCAAACCAGCATATTAGACCATTCCCTGATGCTTTGCGAAGGCTCTTGCCATTTTTGTGTGAAATATGCATCAGACGATCCGCGAACAGTCCGTAGGCGAGTCGTCTGAAGCTGAGACAGCCGCTTAGTCAGAGTCCATCAGTGTTACCTTCATCATCCAGTAATTCCCACACAAATTCCGCTAGCCTCTCACAAACAACAAACAAACAAACCAAAGCAAAAGACTTAAGCAAAACTCTCTGATCTCAGCCTCATAGAAAACAACCCTCTTTTTTCCTCAAGGAAACCGTTTGCGTTTTATCATTCTTTAAAGTACGTGAAAGTAAAAGGCAATACAACTGTGTTATGTCTAGATTATAGTTCCGCCATTGTCCTCTCGCACATGTACATTATTAAAAGCGTGAGACTGCACTTCATACGCCGTAATTGAAAAGGGAAATGAATTCTAAAGGAAATAAGCTACATGAGTTTGCATATTCATGGGTGTGGGGTCGGGGAGGGCAAAGAACATCATGGCCTTTTGCACGGCCGTTTTGATTAAGTTCGGTTCAAGGAGTATTAAATATCTCACAACACAAGCACAAAGTGAGTCACATCCACAAGCAAAACGTTTAGCCTTGCGGGAAATTCTTCTTCTGTAATGTTAATTAAAATCATGATCTGCATACATTCGGCCATAAAGAGGGATGGAAGATAAGCTAAATTAAATCTGCAGCTATCAGATGGAGCAGACAGAGAGAGATAGAGAAAGACTGCTGTTGAAGTCAAAAAGG